>NC_056748.1:662060516-662144777 GCF_019279795.1 Protopterus annectens
AGAGGCTGAGTTTGAACAGTGCGTTTAGGTGAGGGGTTAGTTCGTCTTTGAACTCGTGTAAGACGCAGCCTGGGACACCGTCCAGTCACATTGATGCTATGTTTTTGGCTTTAGAGAGTGCTGTTTTAACCTGAGTGTCTGTGATTTCAGGGACTCTACATTCTTCTGGTATGGTTATGGGCCCTTTTGGGGGTGAAGTTTGCGCTGAACCTGTCTGCCAGGATGTTGGCGATATCAGTTGGTTCAGTGCATTTTGTGCCATTCTGCACTAACTCTGAGCAGATATGAGCATTGCCACTTAGATTCTTGACATAGCTAAAGCCTTTGTGGTTATCTTTGGAGTCCTTGGCAATTTTTCTTTTAAAGCTCGCCTTGGATGATTTTATGAAGGATCGTAGTTTGTTGCTGATACTGATCAGGGATGTCTTCCTTTCTTGGGATTTTACTATTTTCTGTACTAGTTTCCTCCTTCTATTGTATAGCTTGTTTATGGCAGGAGTCCACCAGACTGGTTTCCTTTTCTTGGAGGAGTGAGTCTTGGTTTTGCCTGGGATGGCATGATCCATGCATTCTTATAGCTGCCCGTAGAATGCATTAGTAAAGGATTTTGCAGCTTGGACAGTGTTATCCTTTAGCATGGGGGCTTTGAAACTTTCCACCTCAGTCTTAAGTAACATGAAGTTTGCTTTTGAAAAGTTTTTCATGGTGGCATTCTTGTCTGGGGGTGGTGGCAGAATATGGATACCCAAAGTGATTTGTTTGTGGTCAGATCTAACCAGCGAGGGGTTGACCTCTAGTGTGGAACACCGGTTGCCCATGTTGGTGGTGACCAGGTCCAATATGTTGTCACCTCTGGTGGGAGTGTTGACCAGTTGAACCAGGGCATTTGAGTTTATAAATTGTAGGAAAAGTTAGGCAAGGGAGTTAGTACTTGAGTAGTTCTCCCAGTTAATGTTTGGGTAATTGAAATCACCCAATATTAGGGTGTTTGGTAGGACCTTTATGTTTCCCAGTGTTTCCAGAAATGCAGAATGGGGGTTATGGGACATGGTGGGTGATTTGTAGCAAGCTACAATCTGAATTGCAGTTTTGCCCATTGTTAGTGGCACGTGGATGATCTCTGAAGCATCGTGCTATGCCACATGTGCTGTGACTGAAACCTGGTTCAAGGCTCCTGAGAGCATCCCAGCACTGTCAGGTTATACCTCATATCATGTGTTCCGGCCCCAAAATCCGGACCGAACCACAAGAGGAGGGGGAGTATCCATATTCATAAAGGATACCCACACCTCCAGGTTAGTGGCAATGCACAAAGCATCGGAGACCATCCAGGTGCAATTAACCATAGGTAAAACTGCCCTACAGTTTGTAGCATGCTACAGACCACCCTCTCAAACTCAGGAAACCCACACAGCCTTCCTGAAGACACTGGAGAGTATGAATGTCTCTCCAAACACCATCATATTGGGTGACTTCAACTACCCAAACATAGACTGGGAACATTACGCAAGCCCCAACACCCTAGCCCAAAGGTTCCTGGAGTTCATAAACTCAAATGCTATGGAACAACTAGTCACCATTCCCACAAGAGGAGAAAATATACTAGACCTGATCATCACAAACATGGGGACAAAATGCTCCACACCGGAAGTATATCCCTCATTGGTGAGATCAGACCATAAATTAATCTCACTGGAGATCCACATCCCGCCCCCAACCCCAGCAAAAAAGACCACAGTGAAGAACTTCTCAAAAGCAAACTTCACACTTCTTAAGACTGGAGTGGTATCCTTCAAGGCCCCCGAGCCAGTGGAAACCACAACCCACGCTGCTGAAACCCTTACAAATGCCTTCTATGAGCACCTCCAGGAATGTATGGATCAAGCAATCCCTAATAAAATCAAGACCTTTTCCACCAAAGGCAGGCGCCTGGTCTGGTGGACCCCAGCCATAAACAAACTCTACAACAAGAGGAGAAAGCTACTACATGACAGAACAAAATCCCTAAAAGGGAAGGCATCTGTGATCAATACTAGCAAAAAACTACGATCACTCATAAAATCATCCAAGGCCAACTTTGAGAGAAAAATCGCTAAAGACACAAAAGACAATCATAAGGCCTTCTTTAGCTATGTTAGAAACCTGGGTGGAAACTCCCAGATATGCTCAGAATTAGTCCAAAATGATACAAAAATCACTGAACCCACAGACATTGCCAACATACTGGCAGACAGGTTCAGTGCTAATTTCTCCCCTCCCTCCCCCCCAAAAGGAGAAATATATAGCCTCCCAAACATCTCAGATGCCCAGGTGAGAGCTGCTCTCTCTAAAGCAAAAAACACAGCATCAATGGGACCGGACGGTGTCCCCGGCTGTGTGCTACATGAACTCAATGAGGAACTAAACCCACACATAAGGCTGCTGTTTAATCTTAGCCTTACTACAGGATACGTACCCAAAGAATGGTGTACGGCAACTGTGGTCCCACTCCACAAAGGCGGTGCTTCTATGGACCCTAGAAATCACCACCCCATAAGCTTGACGAGCCCTGTCTGCAAAGCTATGGAGAGGATCATAATGGAACTCATAAATAAAGACATTGGGGACCTACAGACACTGGATCCTACCCAATTTGGCTTTGTCAAGGGCAGATCCGTTGATGAGGGTAAGGCAGTTCACACAGCCTACCTTGACCTAGCAAAAGCGTTCGACACAATACCCCACTCGGGCATCATAGAAAAGCTCACCAGCTTAGATGTAAACCCATATGTCACAAGATGGGTTGCAAACTGGCTCAAGGACAGAACCCACAGGGTTAGAGTTGCTGGTGCCATGTCAGACTCTAAGCCGGTCACGAGCGGTGTCCCACAGGGCTCAGTCCTGGGCCCCCTCTTGTTCGGCATTTATTTTTCTGAAGTGCAGGCAAACATAGGGGGATTGTGGCTGACAAAATTTGCAGATGACTGCAAACTGGGCACCATAATTGACACTCCATCAGACACAGACATCCTCCAGAGAGGTCTCATAGAAATGGATAACTGGTGCCAGAGCCATGGCCTTAAGCTAAATGCCAAAAAATGTATAGTCATACCCTTTGGGAAAAACAAGGTAACCCCTAATTACCACATAGGTGGTAATCCATTAAACACGGAAGAAGTTATCAGGGACCTGGGGACCCAAGTTGACAGTAACCTCTCTTTTGACACTCACATTGCCAAAATGGTTAGGAAGACCTTCTACATTGCCCACCTGATCATGAAGGGATTCACATCCAGATCAGGAGAGGGCATTGTACCCCTGTACTCTTCACTTATCAGACCAATGATTGAGTACAACGCCCCATTCGGAATGTACCTTACCCGACACCTGCAGCAGTTGGAAAGACCCCAAAAGTTCCTCACCAAAAGGATAAAGGGGCTCAAACATATGGTCATACGCTGCCCGACTGAAGAAACTCCAGCTCTATTCAGTTGCATACCGTCTGCTCAGAGGTGATCTGTGCCTGACATACAAGGCCATTTCCAACCCGGAATTAATGGACATGCTCCACCTCAAAAAATCCAAATCCACCAGAGCCACGAGAGCAAGAGACTTAAACCTCAACACGGATATAAATAGGACGTGCTGGAGGGACAGATTCATCACCCAGAGACTCCCTACACTACGGAACAGAATCCCAGTCCATGTGAGGCAGAGCCCCTCACTGACTCTGTTCAAGAGAAATCTTGATGAGTGGATGGGAGATCGTAGGTTTACCCCGGGAATCATCTCTGTGTCACTGCTGGACAGAGGCACAGCAAACTAATGGGTATAGTATTCTCATCCTAAGGGGTGGTGAAAGCCACACACACTCTGGCTAGGCTTATAAATGCCCTAGGGCAGATAGCCTAGTATGAACCTATGAACTAACCTGGAGGTGTGGGTATCCTTGATGAATATGGATACACTCCTACCTTTTGTATTTCGGTTTGGGTTCTGTGGCCAAAATGTATGGTATGAGTTGTAGCCTGATAGTGATGGGGTGCTCTCTGGAGCCTTAAACCAGGTTTCTGTTACTGCACATATATCGATTTTCTCCATACTAAGGAGTGCCTCGAGTGCGTGGATTTTGAGGTTTAGA
Source organism: Protopterus annectens (assembly GCF_019279795.1). Lineage (NCBI taxonomy): Eukaryota > Metazoa > Chordata > Ceratodontiformes > Protopteridae > Protopterus > Protopterus annectens. The sequence continues at coordinate 662,064,637 of NC_056748.1, forward strand.
CTTCTGGCATTGAGTAGCATTACCCTCAAGTTTTTAGTTACTTGTGCTATTTACGGCAGTGGGTTTGTCTTTTGAGCCTTGCCAGAAAAAGGCACTATGACAGTGGCAAGAGCCTTGGCCAGTATTCAAAAGCCTAAGGGTGACAGATGAAAACCATCTCTAGCAAAGCAGCGTGGCTTGTCGAGCATGTCATCTCAGGCAGGCAGACACTGGATCCCCTTTGAATGACACCAGAAATGTAGCCAATTGTTGAAATCGAGGATTTTTTCTTTATACCGTGGTATCATTCTTGGTGAGGGCAGGATGCTACTCATGGTCAGGGTCATATCGGCCTGGGCATTTGGGTATTCAATCTGAACATTTATTATTACATCTCAACAACTTTATATATTCATATATTTATTTACAGACTACATGGTTAGAACAGTATTTGCAATCTTTAACATTTATTTATTATAATAATGGATTAGTGTATTGTTGTTCTGACTGTTGATTGTTTTTAACATTTCATAGCATTGCTATTTTTTATGTACTGTCGTTTTAAGAAACGTAATTTATTAAGAAAATCAATTAAGTACTTAATTATTATTACATTACAGCACAGTATATTTAACCACCTTAGTTTAACAATGTCATTGTTCTGATGAAGCTTTGTATTTGGCAAAGTGAAAGCGCACTTAACGTTACTGGAGTGATTTTTCTATTTTTATTCGGCTTACTATTTGTGGGATTAAACAAGGTTTTTAGCATCCTCATATCTCCCCAGACAGAACAACACTGCATAGACTATGCTGTTGATGCTATTACAAAATTCCTTCCTGAAATCAAACTGTAATAAATGTGGAATCAAAATTCTGGACAAAACCACGTAAAGGCAGTGTCATAGTCCATGATGTAGTGTCCTAGGATAAGCACTCTGAAAGTATGGTTCCTTAATATATGTAATTGCTAAAGTTATGAACATATACTAATCTGTTAAAACATGTAATTTTTTTTTCAATACTGGGGATAAAACTGATAATATTTCATATACGGGATCCCATCTCATGGGATTTTGTCCATCTCTGTATCTCAAAAAGTGATTTTGCAAAGCAGTAATGAAATGACCTTCCAGATGAAAATATACATTAACGGTGTTATGGTTTATAATAAGCAGAATCATTAAATCATCATTCTAAAAACCTTGCTTGACTTTTTTTTTTTTTTTTTTTTTTACAAAAGTTATATGTTTCTGTCTAATTTGGAAAATCATTTCTTATAATTCGGCAAATGTGAATTATTTTGGTTCAGTTTTTCAGCTTTAAGCTAGTAGAATTATACTCTTGAGGAATCATAGAATCATCATAGAAAATTAAAGGCAACTGGGCTATGTAGCCATTTACACCTTGCCAGAACCCACCCTCAGACCTCATTTTTTAAAGGTATATAATCCAGTCATGCCATGAGTGAGTTTGTGAATATCTATACAATTGTCTAACAGTGTGTCACATTGTTTAATCTAGACTGGAAGTTTGGTCCAGAGAAGGGGTAGCCATTGCTTGGCAAATCTGTCTCTTCAATGTGATTTGTTTATCTGAGGGACTCCACTGGTCTTTACACACTCTGAGGATACACCTGTCTTCCTCACTCTCTGGGTTCTGTCCCACAGACAATTTCCTATCACCTAACCAAAAATCAATCAATTTGGTGCATATTTCCAAAAAAATCTGCCTCGCCTACTAACATTTTCAACATTGCATCACTAAATAACACCATCACATCCCCATCACCACACACCAAACTTTTAGGAGTCAAAATTGATTGCAAACTAAAATTTGATATTCACATTTCTCAAACTGTAAAGAAAGTACAAAAACAACCTGGAACATTGTATAGAAACAAACAATACTTCACTAAAAATACTAGGATTGCCATTGCCCACACTCACTTAAACTCCACACTACTGTACGCAGCTCCCAAACTCACAAATCTATAAAAATCTTGTTATAACAAGATTGCCAGGTATGCAACATATTTACCTCATAGAAATCACCATTGTATAGCACTCAAACAAGTCAACTGGCTAGTGCTCCCCCAAGTCCTTCGCTACACACAGTTAACCATGGCCCATAAAATCCTCCATGAACCTGAGAAAATACCTGCCCTGCAAATATTACTGTAACAGTATGCCACTAACAGAACTGTATGCTCTAATAACAAACATCACATAAAAATCAATGCATCCAAAAATCAAGCAGGAGATTCCATCTTCTCAAGTTATATAGAAAAATCTGGAATGAACTAGCAGATAACATTACAACTGTTATATCGTTAACCCAGTTTAAAGGAATGCTAAAACTCCACCTGCTCAACAAATGGCTGTGGCCTTGCTCTACTCCTGACTAACAGAGCTCTCTCTGACCTTGCTAGTATCTTGCTTTACCCACAAACTACAAGACCTCCCACTGTGTATTCTACAGGAAACTGACTATATCACCTCCCTCTGTCTGTTCTAACTACACAGGACTCAATACATACTAACACTGCTCTGTAGCTACACTTGCCTCAATGTATACAAACACATCTCAGTACTATTACAACCGTGAGGTGTGGAAATATTTTAGCTTCTCATTGCAACCTATTTGAAAATATTTGAAGTTGCAGAATGCCACTTGGTTTCTTTATCTATTTAAACAAGAACATATAATATTGTAATGTTTTTTATACTTATTTGTTTAATTTTGTGATTCCCTAGCAATTGTTTAAACTTATCATGCATTATCTAACTTAGTCTACCCTAGTATTTTACTTGTTGTACTGTGTATACTGCTGAACTAGTTATTTCTGTATGTTCAATGTAGAACTTTTCTCCCTGGGCCTCCGCTGAAAAAAGGACATGTGTCCAGTTGACTTTCCCATAAAAAAAAAAAAAAAAAAAAAAATTGTTAAATAAAGTAATAAATAAAATAAAAATTTACACTGTTAATTATGTTAGCATGTGGTATGGAATCAAATGTTTTGGCTAGATCAAAATATTCTTTATGGACAATATGAGCACTGTCCACAGCTTGTGTTACCCACTCAAAGAGGTTTACCAGATTCATTAGACATGATCTACACTTAGGCCAAACTCCTTGGGATCAAATCTTATATAAGAATTTTAATATCAAGTCAGTTATGACCCATTTTGTGGCCTTGCAGATGAGACTAATCAGGCTAATGAGTCTGTAGTTTCTGGGATCCATTCTGGGGCCACCCTTGTGAAGTGACATAACAGTTGTTGTGAACCGGTTTAACAAACCCACTAATACACCTCTGCAAATGCTCGATGTTCAACACCTACTAATGCATATGTATCTTTCATACTGTAATAATTACCTCTGCTTTCTAATAAATGTAATCTAATTAGCAAATGTATATGTAATTGTTAATGTATATTATTTAATTAAGCAATAATCCATGCCTGGGTGTGGGTATTGCTGGATTTACCCACGGTTGGTGTGGTTTGGTCATGAGGGCGAAGTCCGAGTGGCCAAACAAAGACAACCGCGGGTAAATCCGGCATTTCCCACACCCAGGCGTGGGTTATTGCTATTATACAATGAAATTATTTAAAAAAAAAAATACTTACTTTTCTTAAATGATGGCATTGTATAATGCCTCTGTGCTGCCCTTCTGCAGCTGTCTGGTATTCTGTGGCAGTTCTGATGTACTGCGCATGCGTATGCTTACGCAGTACATCAGATCTGTGGGTGGAAGCAATGGAGAAAGCAAGATCTACGTTGCTTTTTACAAAGTGTCTTGCTATGTTAAAGGAGTTTAACATAGCGAGACAGCTTTAAAAAAAGAAATGGAGAATCTTCGTTGCTTTTTTTTAAAGCTGTCTCGCTATGTTAAACCCATTTAACATAGTGAGACAGCTTTAAAAAAAGCAACGGAGAAAGGAAGATCTCTGTTACTTTTTTTAGAGCCGTCTTGCTATGTTAAACTCCTTTAACATAGCGAGACAGTTTCTAAAAAGCAACGGAGATCTTGCATTCTCCGTTGCTAAAAAAAAAAAAAAAAGACTTATACTAATGGAAAAAGTCCGGGCGACCGGACCTTTTTCCATTAGTATAAGTCTTTGATTTACAACGCGCATGCTGACCAATCAGTGTGCAAGTTTTGGAATATTAATGGGAGGGGGGGGGGTTGTTGTATAATTTCTGTTAATCTATATTACTAATGGTCTGGTTAAAATATTTGTAAATGTTGTAGCCTTTTTCCCTGGGTTGTGGAAAACTGTTTTTTCACTAAACCAAGTCAGACAATCCTAATAATGTTGTTGTTGTGTCTTTTGGCTTTTCCCGGTTAGGGGTCGCCACAGCGGAACTCCAGTCCGCTAATGACTGGCAGTTGATTTTTACGTGCTGAGTTGCCAGCCCTGATGCACAACCTTCAAAGAAGGTATGCCCATTCACGCATGTCTCCACGCAGAAGACGCTCTAGCTGAGAATCGAACCGGACAGCATCTTACTGTGAGGCGACAACGCTACCGCAGCACCACCACCACGGATCAGACAATCCTAATTATCAAAAGCAAAATAAATAAATAAAAACATAGTATATATATATATATATATATATATATATATATATATATATATATATATATGGGTGTATATTACGTTATCGAACTTTTAAAAGTTTGAACATCATATGGTTGAAGCCATATGATTGAACTTTTAAAAGTTTGAAAAGCTAAAAAAAAAAATAACAGAAAACTTGACCATTTTAAGCAGGGGGCAAGCCCCCCTGCACTCCCCGCTCTTTAAATATACCATCTCAGAGATTGCACTACAGTGCAGAAAAGGGAAATCTTCCCATTCCACACTATATGGAGATCTCCATTGAAACCTTCAAACTTTTAAAATTTCGATCATATGGTGTCGACCATATGACATTCGAACTTTTAAAAATTAGATAATGTAATATACACCATATATATATATATATATATATATATATATATATATATATCTATAAAACTAAATAAATACTGGATCCCTCAAATGCCACCATTTATTCCGCCAATTGTTGAAATCAATCATCTTTTCTTTGTACCTTGGCATCATTCTTGGAGAAGGAAGGATTGCGCTCAGTACCAGTATTCTTCTGCATTTGTGGCATGCACTGAGAGCTTAGAATGGTCTCTCTGTATATCCCTAAGGATTTTGTGTGCCAAGTCATTTATATCCATGTGCACCACCACTACCCCATCATAGTCATACTTCTCATGCCCTTACAATGTCAGGGATCTTGGCACCTGAAAGATGACTCACAGTTAACATATTTTTGTTTGGCCGCCTGAGAATAGAGACTGTGCGCTTGACTATGGAGTCACCCATCACCTGTATATTTTTATAATTAAATTTAACTTCATTTACTGTGCATCGCCTCGAGTACCTGTTTTGTTCAGTAACCTGAAAATCCACAAAAACATTAGAGACCCTCCCATGTGCCAGCTGGTGAGTGCTAAAGGGAGTGTAAAATACGCAGCAGCCAAAGTTGTGGATCACATTCTAAAAAAATATATGGCTAGTGAATCATATATTTCCAAAGATTCCTGGTCCTTTTTGGGGAAGGTGAGAAACATTTTGTACAGTCCTGATTACCACTTTCTGACGGTAGATGTCATTGACCTGTACTCATCCATTCCACATGATGTAGTGGTGGAATGGATTGAGTTGGAAATGACCACAAAGCAGGCACCAATGAGTGAAACTTCAATGGTAAAAGACCTATTGGACATCATTTTAACATGTAACTACTTCTCCTTCAACGATAGATGGTTCCATCAGTTAGTTGGAGTCCCCATGGGCTCACCATGTGGGGCGAGTGTGGCCAATTTGGTCATGGCCCATTGGGAGAAGGAATTTGTGTTTACTAACTATCTTCCTAGAACGAGTATCTTTATATATCCATTTCTTGGATGACATTTGTATCATCCTCAAGGGCGACTCTTCGGTGGCCAATGACCTGGTGGAGATGTTCAACAAGTCCACGCATTTCTTAAAGTTTACCTCGACTTTTGACACAGACAGAATAGCATACCTAGATGTGGAATTATTCAAGGACAGCAACCAGAGCCAGTTTTTAGTCAAAATTCATTGCAAGCCCACTTTTTCCAATTCTTATTTGCATTTAGATAGTGAACATCCGGCCTTCCAGAAGAGATCAATAGTAAAAGGCCAATTTGTGAGGGCGGCCAGATTGGTCTCAAGAGATGGTGACTTCCAGGAAGAGTGCCGGTTCATATCAAATTTGTTTTTATGTAAGGGCTACCCTGAGGAGTTGGTTGTGGATTTGTGTCTAGAGGTTAGATCCAAAAGGGAAATGGGCTATTTTCAACCCATTTTGGGTCACCCTGTCTCGGAGAATAGCTACCCCAGGGGTGACAGCCAATTTAGAGGTGTATACCATTGCATTTTCATCACTACCTTTAGCATGGATGCTAGAGGTATAGTGTCCATCATCCAGAAAAATTGGGGTTTGTTGCCAACTGAACTAACAGGACCCAATAATTTAGGGCCAGCACCGAAGATTACATTCAGGAGGGGTCTGAATATCAAGAACATGTTAGAAAGGAAAGGTGGCAACATGACTCCAAGAGCTGGCATGTATAAGTGCAATATGTGCAAACATTGTAGATATGTGAGGTCGGGCACATATTTCATGATTAGGGACACCAAGTACCTTATCAAAGGGAGATACAATTGTGCATCGACACACGTGGTGTATCTCGCTTCTTTTTCGTCATGCCCAGCTTTTTATGTGGGCAAGACAGACAGGAGATTGAATGAACACATGTACAAACATTTATATGCCATGAAGAAGATTAAACTGGAGAATGCCCTAGCATGTCATGTCTACAATCACCCTGGCCATGATTTTACATGTATGATCATTGACCAGTTGAACTATGTGAATTGGGGGGGGGGACTGAATCCCTGAAATTAGAAATGAAGGAGCTTATGTGGCAGTTGAGACTTGAAGCCTACCATCACCCTGGCCTCAATAGTATGTTATCTATCAGCTGTATCCTTAAGCTGAGGAGTTTGGAAAGATGATGCATGGGGGGTATAACATCGGGTGTGATTCGGACATAGGACCGGCTGAGCGATCTTGATATATATTTTATACCATGTTTGGTAGATGGAATGTCTTTTTATCAATATTTGAAATATTATGGCATGCTTTTTATTTATTTTAATGTGTCAGTCTTATTATGCGTATTTGGTTTAAAGTAAGTGTGTTTTTATAATATTATTAACTTTTGATTGCATTATTTAAGTGCTATGTAAGGAACAGTATTAGTTTTACAGTTGTATATTTTATATCACATATAACTTTTTATATTGTGTGTTTATGGAATAGGAACATTTTGGTTAGATTGAAGCTACTTGTGCCTGTTCCTTAAAGGTAATTGGAGGGTGTGTTTTGTAATAGACTTTGCTTGCAATGGCTTTAAATGTAGCAGCACTTAAGTGTGCATTGTTATTTTTCAAAGTCTGAAGAAGTTGGTGCAGGGCGCCGACGAAAAGCAGTATCGTGGTGCTTAATAAAATATAAGTCGTTCGTTTATTGGTGTCTTGTTTGCTTATCCCTTTGGAATTTAAAAAGACCTGCTTCAGTGAGTTTGGTTATCTGGCTGAGTTTATCTTTGATGAGTTTCACTTCTCTGACTGTGCTTATTGGAGGTGTTTAGTTCTGCTGCTTGGAATTAGGAACTGTGTTGGCTTAGTAGCAGCTTGGTGTTTTTGCCTTTGACTTCAGAACAAGCATACGTGTGTTTGGGAGGCGTTTAGTCCTGCTGTTTGGCATCAGGAGCTGTGCTGGTTTAGTAGCATTAAACTGTTTGGCAGGAGGGGTAGTATATGCTGCACTTTGTCAACATTGCCCTGCTTTCTACATAGGCAAAACTGAGCGCAAGTTCAAAACAAGAACTGCTGAACATCTATACGACATTAAGAAAAGGAAATCAAACAATGCCCTATCCATACACTTAATGGAATGGCCAGACCACGTTTTTAAATTTGCAATTGTGGAAATGGTAACCCCTAGTAAACATGGCGGCCCATGGCAACTTAAGTTGGAAGAACATGAGTTATATTGGCAGCTCACACTTAATGCAAGTTCTTGGCCAGGGATTAATGACCAGATTTCTATTAGCTGTTTTTTAAAACTAAGAGCTTCAGAAAGATGATATTGCGACCCTTTTTTATCAGACAGATTTTTTCCTATCAATATGTATATTGTTATGTACTGTTAATAACAGTTCACAATTCATCCAAGGTTCTTCAAAAGAACAGTGAGGAATAATTTGCAAACTAAGTGAGCATGTGAGTATGAGTAGTCATTAATGTGAGGAAGACAGTACAATGTCATGATAGAAGCTATAAGGTCTTTGAAAAAATTACAAGAACAGAAAGGCCTACCCCTGTAGTATATAGGGGAAAAGGCTCTGACTATGACATATATGACCCAAGATTGAATAGCAACTCAAGCACTGGAAGACCAGGGCAGGGAGGCTGAGAGTAAGTAGTTGAGGGATGGAAGTAGCTTAACCTACTGTGCTGTTGCTGGCTTCTACAGCATTGTAGAGGAATATCAACTGCAGCTAACAGTTTGCAGCAGTTATGCAGCACATGCAAGAAAAAAGAAACATGCACATGCATGCAGAATCAAACAACAATGCAGCTGCCTTTTGCTGTGCAGGAAGTTAGTCAGAGTCAAATAGGACCCCCCCATATGAATGGCAGCCTATTCAGCACCCAGATCTGGCCTGTAAAGGAGAACTAATGGGCTGATGGGTCCTTGTCCCATTCAGGGAAGGAAATGGACCCCAGGGCCCTCATTCTGCCTGAATAATGAACAGGCTAGGTCTTGTCCGGGCAGAGGGAAAATGCATCAATAGGGTGATAGCAGGGTAGCCTTCAAGGCCAGAGAGTTGGGCTTAAAAAAAACAGAATATCAGACTAAGGCAGATGAATGGGTGAATTTATGGTTAGTGATGTAAATCAAGTAAAAAATACAATACTGTCTGTAACTAATAAACAGTTCCTGTGTGTATATTCATTGTATCACTGTGCCACAACACAAAGCCACACCATAGCTACAGGTTTGCAGTTTCTTAGGTACTTATCTCTCTAGCAAACTACATACCATGGAATTTGAAAGTGTTTGTAAAATAAGCTTTGAGAGTGTAACCGATTGAAAAAATGTAGACTTCCTTGTTTAATTTCGTGAATTTGCCTCACTACACATTTGTAGTTTGTCTTTTCTGCAACTGAACAGCATGTTCTTTTGAATGTAAGAAATGTTTACATGTCAGCTTCTACAGCAGGAAAATAAGATAAGGAAGTAAGAGTCACAACAAAGGTGTTAGATGGCAGATAACACCTGCTTTGTATATGCCAGCATTGTTAGGGCAATCCGGGACTTTGCTGACACAGTCAGAGTCAGATAAACATTAGCATAGTTTAAAAATGCTGAACAAAACCAAAACCAGGAAAAGAAAAGTTGATAACAAGCAAAAATATTGTTTTTTTTACTCTTCCCATGGCAAATTACATGACTGGGGAGAGCAAATTACATGACTGGGGAGATAAGACTTGTAAAGATAATTAAGTAAGAGTCTAATAATTTTACATGCAGTGTATTCTAGTGTATAATTACTTTATTTTTCATAATGCAGCAGTAGAGAAAAATGGAGGTGACTCCAGGCACACAGAAAATTATAGCCAGTGACCCCTGCTTACAAATGAGATTTAATCATTTGCACAGAGCCGTGGATAGGTCAGCTGGTGCCCTAGGCAGTTGGATTTTCTGTAACTGCAGCTCCTCACTTTAGTTATTTTATAAACTGAGTTCCTAATTGCAAGCATGAATGCAGTATAAGCATTAATTTGTGAATTTGCAATAACAGCACTGACTTCTTAAATTAATGCACTCACACACCATCAGCACCAACGTGCACCTTAGGTTGCCTTCATCTCACCCTAGTTACAACTCTGCAATTATTTGTTATGCTTGCTGCCTGGAAGAATACTGGGCTGGTGAATCCTAAACTGATAAAAAATGAAATCCTACAGATCAACTGTGTTAAACAGTTTAATGAAATCAGTTTTCTTAACCAAAAATTATACTGCTGATGCTTTTCTCCTAAGCCATCATAATTGTTTTCAGTTATACTGTAGTCACAGACTATCCTTAACTGGAAGAAACAAGCAGCAGAAACTGGGATCTGCTTAGTAACTCAAGTCTAGCTGTTCAAGTGTAACATCTGAATGCTGATTACACAACTATATAACAGCCTTTTGCATGCACCCTGAAACCCAGGCTGCTCTATTATACCAGTCATAATGTCCCCTGCAGTAGTAGTAGTACTGGACACATAACCTGCCACTATGACCTTGTGAAATACAATTGTACTATCAAGCCACAACCACAGCATTAATAATTATGTACAACAAACCCTCTCTCGGTATCCACTGTAACCCATGCAATGCACAATGACATTGAGCAGTGCCCAAGCCTACCAACCTCATATATCACAACCGCAGCACTGTATCCACTGTAACCCATATGCTGCTAAACCTTTCTACATCTGTACCTTGATTGTCATTAAATATATTGCTCATATTATGTAACAATTTTCTGGAGTTTTCTCCCCAGGACTCCACTGAAAATGGATGCTAACTGTCCAGCCGTACCATCTTGGTAAACAAATGTTAAATAATAAATAAATAAATATGAAATAATGACATTGAACTATGCCCAATCCTACCAACCTCATATATCACAGTATAGATCTCTAAAATAGTCTTTCTCACAAGCCTCAAGTGCAGAATTCTTTTATTTTTTTTTCTTTAAATGTAAATAAGAAGACTGTCCTTCTATATCGTTCCATTCCTAGCAAAGCCTTGAAAAGTGTTCATATGATCACAGTATCATAGGATCATAATACAAGGCAAGTAAGTCTGAAGGTCATGTGCACCTTGCTAAATATACCCCCCCCCAGATGTTCCCCCTCATTTCCAGATGGAAAAACATGTAGAAGCACTGGTACTCATCTACTTTTGCCTGTGCTACCTTCAGGAGAAGCAACACCATTTCTGCACTCCATTGCAGACAGGTTCTCACTCCAAGGAAAGTGACAACAAAGTGACATATGAGCTTACAGTAAAGTTATATCTGATTGCTAATTTAAAGTATCCAAATGACATTTTCAGCAAAAAGTACATACATTACCAGTTTCTTAGCATTTTAACTCACATTTTCAAAAGTCTTAAAATGTTACAACAATATTAACTACACTTCCCTCCAGCAACACATCCCGAAAGTGATGATCTTCTAAGACAACATTCAGGATACTAACGTACAAAGACAGTACCCAAATGCACAAAATAAGACACTAAGATAAGTGTTTTTCATTTTCATTATGGAACTTCCAACACAGTGAGCATGCATCTAATGTATTTTAATGTACATTTATATATCCATATATATGTTTTTTCTGTGTCCACAGGTTCGGCCTAAAGACTCCCCCTTCTTTCATGCGATTGGCACATTCATTCCTCCATTTGGGCAAGAGCCAACCTTCACAGGCAAGGGTGAAAGCTTTGAGAGACAAACCAGCCCATTCTTTCCTCTAACAAAGGTAAGAGATAACTGCTAAGGAACATACCTCTCAACTGTACAGATTTTCACAGAATATCCAGATTTTTGCCTCATATTTGTGGTGAGTTCTTCCTAAAATCTGAACTTTTCTGGCAAATAGCTGAGGAATGAAGTCATTAAATAATGACAAAGATTTGAGTTTAAGACTCCATATCCTTCAGAAAATTCATGCTAATGCAAAACCTATCATTCAATCAACTTTCTAAGTTAGTAAGAGCAGTGTTTAAAATATGTCCCTACCCCCCCCCCCCCCATCATTTTAGGCTTTGCCCAGATTTTTTGCTCTAAGAGGATGAGAGGTATCCTAAGGAATAGGCCAGCCTGTAGAATCTACAGACTATCCCAACTGCCCTCCCTGTGTAGCAATTGTATGTTCTACATATTCTACCTGTCAGAAGATGCATGCATGCTATCACACATGACTAGTCTCTCCTCGCTAATCAGTGCATAGATGAATGACGTGGGCTTGCTAAGCTGCTTGTTGCAAGTAACACAGTGCCATTCCTGCAGGTGACACAACCACAGCATTAATACAGTGCCATTCCTGCAGGTGACACAACCACAGCATTAATAATTATGTACAACAAACCCTCTCTCTGTATCCACTGTATCCCGTGCACTGCACAATGACATTGAGCAGTGCCCCAGTCTACCAACCTCATATATTACAACCGCAGCACTGTATCCACTGTAACCCATATAATGCTAAACCTTTCTACATCTGTACCTTGATTGTCATTAAATATATTGCTCATATTATGTAACAATTTTCTGGAGTTTTCTCCCCATCCTCTGGATGGACAAGCTGGAATCAGCCACTCACTCCCATCCTCCCCACCTGATCCCACCAGTGCCTGTGCTGCGAATCAAACATGGATTCTCCAGAATGCACTCTGAGTTTTATCCCTCTACCTCCATGGAATACTGCAATGTATCCAGTGATGGGAGTAACTCATTACAAAAGTAACATGTTACTGTAACATATTACAATTTTGGGTGACTAGTAATATAACATTACTTTTTCAAAACAGTAATGAAGTAATAGTAATATATTACTTTTTTTTAGTAACTAGTTACTTTTGCATTACTTTGCAAAATCACAGGTCAGGAGACCTGCTGGGGCAGATATCGAGTGACCAAAAAAAAGGGGGGGTCTTTGCTGCTGAGTGTTTCTGCCCCCTTCCAGGTTTACTGTATGATACACTGCTCTTTGTAATACACATCCCTGCGTTAGCTAAAACTGTGCATCCATAAGGACACCTCCTTGCAGTACACCACTGATTTTAGCATACTTAAAGCAAAATGCTTCACCTTTATAGATAGTATGTCAATCTTTAGCTACCCAACATTACTCTGGACCACTTATCACTATGAATATGCCTAGAAATGAAAGTCCCATTCCATCTCCAAAAGAATTGGCATCCAAAGAGACATAATCCACAAGTAATAAAATGCAGTTAATACCAATTTTCCATTTTCATATTTACCTCCATATGGTGAAAACGGCCCTACATGTCAACAACGATACATTCCTCCTAAATTCCTGAATGGCAGACTAAAACTCCCAGTCTCCCGATTCTATCTAATATCCCCACTACCACATTCAAAGAAACAACCCAAACTATTTCTCAGTGTATTGGTCACAAGCACTATCAATCGAACATAATAGCTACTAGAGGCTGGCTGAGACAGCACTGCCAAGGCATGTTACAAGACTGGGAATAATTTGTTTCTTGTAAGTTTTAGAGGTACTGTTTATAATATAGGACTTTGTATGAATGGTCGCCGATTTTATTATCAGCGTACTACCTTAGGGCTTCTGATTTTGCCTTAGAATTATACACAGTCTGTCTTAAAATTGTTGATTGTAAAAGATGGACAGCTGTTCACAATGACGCATAATGACCAACAGCTATTCAGCTAATTCATTTCTTCTTATTCTGTAATATTTTAAAGTCAGTAAAACTGTTATTTAAAATGTCTCCCTGTGATGAGACTTTTATCCCTTCTTATTTTTTTTTTGCTTTGAACCTGCCTCTAGCAGTAAAAGGTTGTTACACAACTATTTACACTACTTGATGCTGCTAGCTTTTCAAATGCCCAAATTGAAACTTTTTTGTATGTGAGACTTTGCAGGACAAAAATACCCATGGCATCTTTACTCCATGGTGGCAGTATCTTCTCTTTTAAGAACACTGTGTGCATTACACGTGTGCCAACCCGGATGTTACCATGTTCCTCACATTCACACGGAATTTAAAATAACCATTCCATTGAAAGAGAAGGTAAGTAAGTAAGAAAGTGAGTGTGTGTATATAGTATATGTGTGTATGCATGTATTTGTGTGTGTGTGTGTGTGTGTGTGTGTGTGTGTGTGTGTGTGTATATATATATATATATATATATATATATATATATATATATATATATGTATATGGTTTAAATTAAATTAGTGGTTCCATTCATTTCTGTATGAGAGAGAAAGTGCATCTGTATGTATGTGTATGTTTGTATGAGAGAGAAAGTGCATGTGTGTGTGTTACTATGTGAGCGAATAGGTGTGTGTGTGTGTGTGTGTGTGTGTGTGTGTGTGTGTGTGTGTGTGTGTGTGTGTGTGTGTGTGTGTGTGTGTGTGTGTCAACTGTCCAGATTTAGCCTCATAGCTTTGGATGTATTGTCATAAAATTTGAGTTTTTCTGGCAAATCCTGGAGGACTGAAGCCACTAAATAATTACATATATGAGATTCAGACTTCATAGCCTTCAGAAAATACATACTTAACACAAATCAAGTTACTCTAGCAACTTTCTAAGTTAAAAAAGCAATATTTAAAATGTATCCCTATTTTGGGCCATTGTATCCCCATTATTTCAGACTTTGTCCAGATTTCTTGCACTAAGAGGTTGAGGGGTATACATACCTCTCAACTGTCTAGATGTTTGCCTTATATTTTGGATTATTCCTTAACATTTGTGGTTTTCCAGCAAATCACTGAGGACTGAAATAATTAAATAATGTCAAACATTTGAGTTTCAATTTATTTTAGAAGATGCATGCCAAGGCAAATGTTATTTTAGCAAATTTCTAAGTCTATAATAGCAATATTTAAAATCTGTTCCTATTTTGGGGCCTTTGTCCCATTATTTTACACTTTGTTCAGATTTCTTATGCTAAGAGGTTGAGAGGTATGGAGCTATGGTATGTAATGCCTTAGTTGGAGAGGGGGGCAGATTAGTCAATTAACTTGATCAGGCTTGACCCTATTGGTTACAGGAGACAAGAGCCTGAACCCTGTACACGGACTACCAGACTGCTGAAGGAATTGAGCTTCAGTGGAGACTTGAGACAAGAGCCTGAATCCTCTACATCAACTTCCAGACTGCTGACGTGACTGTAAGTTTGAGTTTTAGTACATTTTCCCATGATTTTGAGTTTCAGTGCATTTTTAAGAGATTATGAGTTTCATTTCATTTCATGAAATTGTGAGTTTCAATGGAAGATAAGTTTACTGCTGCTCATACTAGGTCTGTTTTCAATGTGCAAGTAACTGTTTTGTTTAGCAAATGGCAGTCACTGTTTGTGCTGTACAATTTGAAAACAGTGTGAGTAGCATAATTGCCTTCAGTGCAGAAAGCTGTGGATTCTACTTCCACACCATGTAGATGGAGTGCTGATATTGCAGTGCCCTTTCAATTACTAATTATATGGTGCATTTTAAGGGGGATAGAGACTCTACACTCCTGAGTGTGTCCTGTGTGAGATGCCTAGTAACTATGAATTTGTCAGTTTGTCAGTCATTTCCTATTGCAGTATTACCAGCTTACCAATTTTTTTAATGTAACAGGCAATTAATTCTTCAAGGGCAGGAGGCACTGAATTTGTAGATGAAACATTGAAATGTAAAGTTGTTTTGCCAGTAGCAACCTCTTTATTAGATACAGATGTGTAATTTAATGTGGAATTATTTGGATGGATTTTACTTCTACAGAGATTGTGTTTACTGAGTGATATTGGTGGATTGTAGCGTGACATGTAATATAGCGACTGATAAGTATAGTTTATGTAAAAGTAACTCAAGAGTAACTTGTTACTTTAGTTGGTAATTAGTAATAGTAGTACATTACTTTTTTAGAAAAGTAATAAGTAATAGTAATATACTACCTTCACTGAAAAGTAATTAGTAATAGTAACTTATTACTTTTATAAGTAACTAGCACAACACTGAATGTATCCTTATAATTTTGACAGTTTCCAACATTGTCAGGCCAAACATTCAACATGCCATCTAAGAGGTTCCATGTCAAGACCACTAGTCCCGTATGATTGTGTAACAAACTGCAATTCCACAGCCCTTGTCTGAAACTTTACACAGGATTTTATTAACAGTGCTAATCAAGTACAGTCATAAGGAGGATGTTGAAAATCCAATGCAAATATTTTAAAAATACACAACTGTGATGAACTTGTACTGCATTTTTGGAGTGGAGCCTTGCTGGGATTGTTCAATAGTTTCATTTAAATTCTAGAACGGTCATCATTTTGGAAACTATTCATTAGTCTGAAGATGTAAACTCTCAAACATGAGCCTAGTTTTTTTCACACCAAATTGAAATGTCATCTTCATTGCAGTAAAATATAGCCATTAACAGGCATCTAGAAAACCCACAGCTGTGGAGCAAGGAAGAAAAACACAATTACCAAAATTGTCTTAGTGCACTCAAATATAAACAGAATGAACACTGCTCCTTGAGCATTCAGATTCCTGTAGCATGCTCAATTTCTTAATTGAGTAGAGGATGCAACAACTGCTCTTCTTAGAAAGAAAAGAAAACATTCATTTAAAAAGAACACAGTTTTTTTAAGTAATATGCCATCCTCTTGTTTCCAAGCTCCTAACTTCAGACCTTACAGAACAGCTACCTGCTTGATAGAGTACCTAAGCATTTGCTATCATTTTCTGTTATTAAGTTTCTCATCATTATTTCCTTATTCAAAAATGAAAACAGACATGGGGCCTAATTCCAAAAGACATACTCTTGGTGTAAGTGACTTAGTCCAGTGCAAGAATGCTTTACAGATCAGCCTTTTACACCAGAGAGTCACTTACACAGAGAGCAGGCCTTTTGAAATCTGGCCCTTGGTACTGGCTGTTTTCATTCAAGCATGCTTTCTTTGTAGCATGCACCTGACTGGATACTTGGAACCACCAAGTATTTCGTAAAATATTTCTGCTTTAAAATTAGGAATTTGCTTTATGCTGTGAGAGTGCTAAGTACAACAGACACTAATCTTTTATTTTAGGCAGTTTTCATTTTTAAAACAGGTTATTAATTTCTCTCTATCCAAAGTGCAGCAGCTAACAAGCTTAATGAGTCTCTTGTATTACCACAAAAAAAAAAAAAAAAAAACTGTGAGACTGAAGCCTTGGTTAGGTGTATAGCAGGACATTAAAAATTATCTTCATCTGCAAGCCTTACTACATTAAACATTTTTAAAAATATTGGTATCTAATTTTGCATCTCATCATTCTAGGAAGGATCCAGAGAAGCAGCCCTAACTTCACAGCCTTATCATTGCTACTTTTTATTTAACATTTGTTTACTGGGAAAGTCTGACTGGGACAGACCCCATTTTCAATGGAAGCTGGGGGAGAAATTCTCCAGATGCACATTTGGAATGTGGGAGGAAACTGGAGCACCTGGAAGAAACCCACATGAATGCTGTGATGACATGCAGACTCCGCACAGAAGGCACCCCAGCACAGAATCAAACCAGAGAACCTCTTGCTGTGAGTTGACAACACTAACCGCTGCACCACTGTGACACCCACTGTTTTACCTATTAACTATTCAACTGGCTACATAAAAAATGTGTACAGTAGGGCACTCAATAATGAATACAGACTACATTATTTTTAAATATTAATTTCAGATGGTATGTTTATTTCCTATCACTGAACATTTACAAATGCAATTATGATTCGTTACTCGGTGCTACTGCATACATGTTTTTATTATGTAAAATTCTAAAACTTACACTGTCAGATATATAACAACTCAGCTATGGTCTACAAATTAATTTTTAAGAGGGAAACATTTCATCCAGCACAGAAACATGAAATGTCCCATCAGCAGACAATTAATTAATTAAAATTAAAAAGGATAACTGACTTGTCAAAGGACATAAATTATCAGTGGCGATGTATGTTTCTTATACAATACTATATCATAAATTGTTCAGTTAAATGCATCTAATGTAGCAACATATATGTGTGTATCTTTAATTCCATATTTAGGCTATGCATATGCACCCAGTTGGACTTTCCCGGTCAACAGACAGTTGTAAAGGTGAGTAGAAGCAGAAGTAAAGGGGTTTGGTACAATAATCATAAATACCTGGAGTGAAGATTGGGGAAAGATGGGTGAAGGCAGCCAGACTAGTCAAATAGAATTTGATACATAATTGTATCATTTGTATAAATAAATGTAAAATATAGGCTTGTGTTTTTAAAATGATAGTAAGGCACCACTGTCAGAGGATGCCAGACTTCCAGTGGAGGGGGAGCAGGGAAGGATTACAAGGGGAGAGTTAAGACAGGTTCAGCTCTCAGACCCTACATTGCAAGGCCTGAGGCAGGTAGCTAGGGAGGCACCTGATTCTCAAGGGAAGGGGGAATCTGTATACTGGGACAAAGGGTTACTATACAGAGAGTGGACCCCTGAGGGAGGGCTAGAAGGTGAGAGAGTACAGCAGTTGGTAGTGCCTAGAGATTACCATCTGGTGCTTCTAGCCATAGCCCATGATATTCCCTTTACAGGTCATATGGGCATAAAACATACGAAGAGGCATATTATGCAAAACTTCTATTGGCCTGGAATTTCCAGAGATGTAACAGGGTACTGCAGGACCTTTGAGCAGTGCCAAAAGGTAGGCAAGGCAGGAGACAAGGTGAGAGCACCTTTGATGCCTTTGCCTGTGATAGAGAAGCCATTTCAAAGGGTAGCTATGGATATTGTGGGTCCTTTGAGTACCCCAATTTCCACAGGGAAAAAGTATATCCTAGTGGTAGTGGATTATGCTACACCATACCCTGAAGCAGTGGCTTTCCCTCCATTGAGGCAGAGAAGGTGGGAAATGATTTTCAGCAGGACATGTTTCACAAAAGAAATACTGATTGATTGAGGTGCCAATTTCATGTCAGACCTGCTGGCTTGCCTGTGGAAGTACTGTGGGGTGAAGCACATGAAGACCACCCCTATCATCCCCAGACTAATGGTCTTGTTGAGAGGTTAAATTCTATAATCAAGTCCATGCTACAGGCATTTGCAGATCAGTTTAAGAGGGAGTGAGACAAATATTTGCCCCATCTGTTGTTTGCTTTCATAGACATTCCCCAGGAATCCACAAGTTTTTCACCCTTCATGTTGCTGTATGGGCATAGGGTGAGAGGACCTCTAGATTTAATTTGAGATGAGTGGGAAGGTGAGTGTGAGTCTCACAAAGAGTCTGTTGTGGCATACATCCTAAACTTCAGGACAAGGCTCAGCGAACTCATGGGCTTGGCCCAGGAGAACCTTGCAGAAGCCCAACAACAGAAAAAGGTGTGGTATGACAGAAATGCTCGAGCTGGAGAATATGCTGTGGTGCAGCAGGTAATGGGTCTCATTCCTGTCAGACACAACAAGCTGCAGGCAGCTTGGGAGGGACCCTACAAGGTGGTAAGAAAGATAAGTGATGTTAATTACATGGTGGAAGTGCTAGGCAGATGGCAGGAGCACAAATTGTACCATGTTAACATGATGAAACCTTACCATGATAGGGAGGCCCTTGTGCTGAGTGTTTGCAGTGGATTGCAGGAGGAGTCTGAGGGAGATCTGGGGACTGATCTCCTCAGTGAGGCTCGGGCTGACACCTCGGTGGAAGGGGTAGCAATGCCCCAGCAGCTATCTCCTACCCAGGTTCAAGAAATCCAAGCAGTGTTGTAGGAATTTGGGGACATGTTCACTGGGAAACCAGGGAGCACCCACCTGGTGCAGCACCAGGTGGATACAGTGCCCCAAAGGTCTATTAGTCAGGCCCCTTATAGGGTGTCTGAGAGAGTCAAACAGACTTTGAGGGAAGAGGTACAGGAGATGTTGGAACTAGGAGTGATTCAAGAGTCCAACAGTCCCTGGGCCTCCCCAGTGGTGTTGGTGCCAAAGAAGAATGGCAGCACCAGGTTCTGTGTGGATTACAGGAAATTAAATAGTCACACAGAGTCAGATGCTTGTCCCATGCCTAGGACAGATGAGGTCCTAGAGCAGCTGGGTGGGGCTACGTATCTTACAGCCATTGATCTTACCAAGGGTTACTGGCAGGTGCCCTTGACTCCCAGTGCTAGAGAGAAGTCAACCTTTGTGACTTCTTTTGGCTTGTATAAGTTCACAAAGATGCCCTTTGGGATGAAGCAGGACCCGGAGGGTTTGCCCTTGCTTACCTAGATGATATTGCCATCTACAGCCATTCCTGGCCAGAACACCTTCAACATGTCAGGGAGGTGCTGGGCAGACTACAGAGGGCAGGGTTGACCATTAAGCCGAGCAAATGTCAGGTGGGTATGGCAGACGTCTCCTAACTAGGACATAGAGTGGGGAGTGGTAAGATAAGGTCAGAACCTGCCAAAGTGGAAGCTACTCAGGCATGGCCTGTACCTGTTACCAAAAAGCAGGTGAGGGCATTCTTAGGGACAGCAGGGTACTACAGAAAGTTCATCCCCAGTTATAGTGCCATAGCTGCTCCCCTCACAGACCTGACAAGGAAGAACAGGCCAGATAAGGTAGTGTGGACCCCAGCATGTGAGCAGGCATTTCAGAAGCTTGAAGAAGCTTTGGGAGGACCCCCTGTGTTAGCCAGTCCAGATTACAGCAAAGAATCTGTTGTGCAAGTGAATGCTTCAAACCATGGGATGAGGGCTGTACTTAGCCAGATTTCTTTAGAAGGGGAAAAGCACCCAGTTGTTTATCTCAGTCGTAGGCTCCAACCCAGGGAGGAATGCTAGGCAGCTGTAGAAAAGGAATGTCTAGCTATAGTGTGGGTATTGCAGACACTTCAGCCTTATAGGATTATAGCACTGTGTTTTCTCTTAAGAATAGCTAAAGATTAGAAAGTTTAGATTAAGTGTTTTTCTTTGACATCAGACCTGTCTTACTATATTGTTCTAAGTTTCTGTGTGGTCTCTAAACTCTTGGATATCTCTGTGGTGTAGTAGTATTGTCTTGTGTTTTTAATTATTTATTATTAAATATTTTAAAAACCTTTACCTGTGGCTGGTTTCTATAGCGATAGTAGGCTCTACAGTACATTGCATATTTATAGAGGCTATTGTAATAGGCCACTCTAATAAGCCTTAGACTGAATAGTCACATTACCAATTGGATAATAATATTGCACAGTAATAATTGGACACCCTTTCAAGGGCCTTTGAGTAGCTGATAAATATTAGCTGGTGGTGGCAGGAATTACTACCGTATAGTCTGGGTAAAGGGGCACAGCTAGAGAATCTGTGTCAGCCTTTCCCAGGATTGTCTGTGAAGTTGTATAAATACTTATCTCAAAGTGTGGGTGTGTGTCAGCTACCTGGGTAGGGACACGAAGCACTGGCTGGACAGAGAGGGTACTGGAGGTTAGCTTGCCAGCTAGGCTGAGATCTGAACTGTACAGCTGTGCCAGTGGGGATTCTTATTGGGGACCTGGGGAGCAAGGGAGCAACCAGCCCCAGACTGACTGTGATTTCTGTGTGCACTTAAGAGAAATTGTACTTTACTGTGTGTATTTGTTATTCTTTCCTCTTCTATGAGATGACCTCCCTGGTGTTAGTGGTGAGGATTGTGGCTCCTTGATTGCTGGGCCAGGGCACAGTCATCACACCTGGCTGCTCTGGGGAGGAGGAGACACTGGTGGTCACTTCTAAATTTCTTTACCACAGTGCTATTAAATGCATGCATCATTTATAGCTGGTGATCCTTATTTATGGTGTTATAATGGTTAATATTTTCAGATGTGCATACCTTGAAATGTGAAGTGGGTGAATGGGAGGTATAGCTTTCTGTGCATATTTTTTAGTTTTACCTCTTAAGTGCCAAACCGACAGCTACCACATACCCTATATTGTGTGTGTGTGTGTGTGTGTGTGTGTGTGTGTGTGTGTGTGTGTGTGTGTGTGTGTGTGTGTGTGTGTGTATATGCATGCTCAATCTTCATGTGTAACAAGTGCTGCCATGACGTCTATCGTAAAGGATATGAAAGCTAGACAGTAAGTGTACCACAGTGCATATTAGAAATATGACAATACCTGTTTTTTTTCTGTGTAAAAACAAGTATTCCACAATGCAAATTAGAACTATAACAGTATCTGGTTTTCTAAGAAAAGCAAGCATTCTATTTAATCTGAAGTAGTGCAACTTTGTTTTTAATCTATTTTAGTATATAGAGTTGTGTGGGAAAAGTCATACTACAAAACGTTTCTTTTGTGTTGCGCATTATTTAACAGGCAATTTGCAAACCGCTGTCAAGGATATTGGATTAAAGCACTAAAATCCTATAGTTAGAGGTAACTACCATAAGGACTAGCATTTTTCAACAGAAAAAAATCAATAAGCATTGAGCAAGCAAGCTCAGGCAGTGGATTGAAAAGTCTGCGTATCATAAAGTTCAAATACCATGGAAGGCAGGAGCTTTTCAAAGAAGGTAAGAAACACCAGCATTCCTTTAATAAGGTTTTTAGCTGCCCACTGATATATGGGCCGTAATCCTCAACACGATTATGATGGGGAAAAATAACTGAAAACTGTACATTGATCATGGAATAGCTGATGCTCAAATTAAACGGGTGTCTGAGATGGGTCAAAATTATTGCAAGCTGATTTAATGGGAAAGTGCAGGGGATAAACAGAATACCTCCCAAAAACAGCCCAACAAACAACCATCACCTAAAGCATAGCACCCGTCAAACTACAGTTAACTCTTTATATGCCAAGAACCATTTCCACTTGGGGATCCATAGGTCTGCTCAACACATCTGCTAAGGAGTTCTGTGCTCCTGAAAAAACCCCCTGAAAGACTGAGGTGGTAGATTGAGAGCAGTTTCCTAAAAATCATCATCGCTGCTCAAAGTGGGGAAAATGGGTTCCCCCCCTGTGTGTTCACCACATTACACAGTGACAGTAGTGTGTTCTGAATCAACACCTGCCCTGGGTGAAGTAAAGCAAAAATGCCAAACTGGAAAAACTGACTAACATTGTTCCTTTCCGTTGATATGCAAATGTTGGAGCTTGAGTCTGACCAGTCTTGCACCCATTTTCCATTTGAGGTGTGCTCCAAGCCTTGTCCTGTCCATCTGGCGTTAGATCTGACTCCTGACCTGGCCGGGTCAAGAGAGTCCCTTGTCCTTTGGGTAAGCCTGAGTTCCTGAGCCCACCACAAAACTCCTTCTGAATGCACAGTGTCCATTATCTGGCAGTGCTGTGTCTTGGCAGTGCTGTGTCCATACATTTTGATTTCCTCATATGCAATTTGGCATTGGGAAATTGGGCATTGAAGATGCCATGACAAGATGCCATGAAAGGACTGTCCTTGCAGTCAGCCTGGACTGTAGAGCAAGACAATGAAAAGAAAGAAAGGCTTCTTTGTTTGTCGGGGTCAAAAGCGCTCTGGAGTCAAAGCCATCTGGGACACACACCCAGAAAGTCACCCAGAAGGCACATATACTGGTGAGGGTGTTGTCAACTTTGTTTCGTTGTGATCATCTTAGAATACCCTACACATCTATGATGACGAAGTCATGAAGAATTTCTTGTATCTCTTTTCTAAGTCAAAATAAAATTAAATCTGTAATCCTCTTAGTCTGCAAAAAATTATCACTGAAAAAAATACTCTTAGAACACTATTGCTTGAACACCTAAGCGCAGAAAATAGAAAGCCAGAAAAAGGGCAATGCAGAGAGAACTGATAATGGAAATTAGCAGCTAGGTACACTGCCTCCTGCAACTGGGCCTGATGAGAACATGAAGGTAAGCCTCTTTGAGATCCAGGAGGTAAGACTTAGCCTTCTTTTCCATTTTCTTGGAAAGTTGTTGTCTTGAACTTTGGATGTCCTTTGGAGTGTCCAGGGAAGTGTTGAATTCTAGATAAATCCAACGTGGGTCTCCTCGTCTTCCCCTTAAAATCCAACAGAAACAAATAAACTGGCAAATCCTAGGCCCTTGAAGAAGAGGAACTGGCTGTCCTATTTGAAGAAGTAAAGAAATTTGAAATTTGTGCCTAGGCCTCTAGGAGGGGATGCGAGGGGGATGCCCTTTGAGGAGGCAAAGGTATGGTGTAACCTAAAATTTGTCCTTCCAACCTAAAATTAATATTGCTTGGTCCAGCCAACTTAAATGCCAATTTTGTTTTGGTTGCAAGAAAGAGCCAACTTTCCTCCCAAAGGAGCTGCCCTGTTTAGAGAATCTGGCTGCTGAAAGGCCCTTTCATTGGGCCTGTGAGAATCACCAACAGATTGAGCAGCTCATTGTATTGAACTAAAGAACTTCTGCGCTTAGATCTCTCTACCTGAGAATCTCCTACCTGTACCTACCCCCTTACCTGAGATGAGAATCAGTGAGAATCAGACCCCACCTATAGTAGGCCCTTAGTAGGCCAATTTTTACCTGTCTGCATTTTTCTTTTGTACCACCAAAAATCTTTTATTCATCCTTGTCTTCCATTTTCTTTTACTCCATTAGACTTACAGAGCAACAATTCAGACCTGAAACTAAAGACAGAAAATAGACGTAATGTAACAAACCAGCCTGAAAATCCTGGCTAAGCCAGGCGTGCTTGGAATAGAAAGTATCCTACCAGTCTTGATTACCTGTAAGAAACCATTTGGGAGATGAAGCACAATAAAAATATCTACAACAAAAGATACTCCCCAAGGTAGAACTGGCTGTTACTCTTACTTTGGGGAACACCCTTGGCTGGTGCCTGAATCCATCTTTTTTTTCAGACACCAAGTGGAAATGAAAATAAGCTTTAGTCTTTCTTCCCTGACTAATGATATGAGGCAAAACATTTGCAGAAATGGTGGAAAAACATACTGGAACATCCTGTGTCACTGGATGAAAAACACATATAAACTCACCTCTGATACTCCCTGTTGCACCAAGAATAAAGTGGATCATGGTCTCCTGAATGGTGAAAAGGACATGTTCTACAATGGCTAGCCACCAGAAGATTCAGACCAAACATTGTTTCTAATTCTACAGCATCAAAAAAGCAGGAAGGAGTAGCACAGTGAATGAGAACTCATCACATTCCTTGAGATATAAACTAATGAAAATTTCCCTGTCAGATTAGCACTACCACAAGAAGAAAAAGTACATATACCCTGCTTTTTGTTCAGTTTTCATATTGGACTGAATGAGGAGAGGCCATGGAAGCAGCTTTGTCTCTAATGCTTTTATAGCCAGAATGATCGCCAATAGCTTCAACTGTCTAACATGCAGTCACTTCTCCGTGAGGTACACATTCCCCTGAGCCAAGTGTGAATGAAGAAAGTTCTAAACCTTCTTTCCAGAAAAATGTCTACTGTAAAAAGTTGCAACTAGTACCATGGCAGAAAGGGAAACCTTTACAAAAGTTTTATTGTTACAGAATCCAGAAACAAGAGAATGACAAGAAGGGAAAGTCTGTGAAAATATGGTGGCTCTCCGACCACTGACACATCAAAATTTCATTACAAAACCTCACAACGTCAGGTACATAAAAGGAACCACAAAGACCTTGAAAGCCATCGAGATTATAAAATGAAAATAATCTGAGCCTTGTCATTTTGTTCAGGGCCTTCTCCTTGGTTAAGGATCAACTATTAAACAAGAATCAGTAATTATTCTCTCCCAATTTTTGGTCATCCCAGTGAGTGCAGCCCCATTCATACTTCATTACCTGAAGACAGAATGCCCAGATATAGTGGACTAGCAAGTAAAAATGACAGCCAGGAAAAAAATATGCATAAACTTTACCTACATTTCTTTAATTATGCATACCCAGTCCTTTCCCAGGGCAGGAAAAAGTACAGTTGTGTGCACTTAATATAAATGTAGCTGTTCAAGTGTATTTGTTGCTGCAGTCCTGATTTGTGGAATTTCCTGCCATGGAATCCCTTGGCTGGCCTGACTACCAGAGAATTCTTCCCCTCCTCCTGCAGCTGCTGGATGCTCTGTCTGATGTCACTATGTCTGGGTATAAAGGCAGTCAGCCAACACCATGACCTCAGTAGTTTCTTGCTCCCAACAAGTAGGAGACCCACCAGTATGTCCTTAAGGTCAGGGGTCTAGGACCCTAGATTCCAGGGCAAGTGTGAAGGAGGAGGAGGAGCCAAACTTAATTGAGAAGGGAAATATCCAAGTTTATCCCATAGCCAAAGGGGAAGGGGGAGGGAAAGACTACTGCAACAGTAGATACACTAACATCTACATTTATGGTAAGTGTACACAACTGTACTATGTTCTTCGTGTTTCACTGTTACAGTCCTGACTTGTGGGAGAACACCCAAAGCTGAAATGAGGATTGATGGAAGGACTAAAGACAGGCAAAGATACCATGCAAAAAGGCAGTGGCAAACCCTGCTCTGGGCTTGGAACTGGAAGTAAGACGGTAATGTTTGGTTAAACATATGCACAAAGGACCAAGTAACAGCTTCCAAAATGTCCTTAGTGGCTACTGCTTTAAAAAAGGCAGCATAACGTGTGGTAGCCCTACTGGAATGTGTCCTCACATAATCTGGAGGCTACTTATCATAGTGGCTATAGGAAAAAGAAAGAGATATAGTGGGACATCCATTTGGAAATAAGTTTGTTTTGAAACTGGTCTCCCCTCAGATCTACTGGCAAAGGTCCCCAAACATTGGTCTAACTCCGTGACATTCTTGGTTTTGTTCAAGTAGGAATGCAGTGGCCTATGCATATCCAAAGTATTAAGGATCCTTTCTCCCTTGTTTTGAGAGTTAGGGAAGAATGTATGCAAGTGTACGGTCTGGTTTAAAGAAATCATGACCCTGGGCATAAAGGAAGGATTGGTCATAAGAGATACTCTGTTTGGGCGTGAAATAATGAAAGGTTCCAGACACATAAGGACCTGAAGCTCTGAAACCCTTTAGCCTGAGGTAATGGCTTGTAGGATGGCTGTCCTCCAGGTAAGAAATATTATATCTGTGGAAGCAGCTGGCTCCTAGGATGGAAGGGTGAGCTTCCCCGGGGGGGGGGGGGGGTTCTGGGAGGCTTAATGTGGATAACCCCTCTCAGAACCTGTTTCATGAGGTGGTATGAAAACACAGGAGGCTGAGAAGGCAGATAGGCAAAGATAGCTGAAGTGTGGACTTTTACAGAGGAATAGTACAGTCCTTTTTGAAACAGGCCAGATAAGAATGACAGGCTCAAAGGGATCTGAGCTTGCCATGGGTTTTGTCCCTTAATTCTGCAGCATATGATGAATCTTTTCCATTTGATGGAGTAAGACTTTCTAGTGTTAGGTCTTCTAGCTTTTTGTAGAATGTTCAGGACCTGTCTGTTGAGCAGCAACCCCTTCCATGAGATTAAGAAATCATCCAAGCTGTCAATTTGAATGTGTGCAGGTTGGGGTGTACGATGGTGCCCCTGTTCTACATTAACTGGTCCACTCTCTATGGCAGCAGACATGGCTCCCTGTTAGTTAGACTGAGGAAAAGGGGGTACCAGTGCTGCCTCAGCCTGTCTGGGGCTATCAGAATTACCCTTGGTCCCTCCATTTATTTTCAGCAATACCGTGGGTAGCAGTGGTACTAGGGGAAGACATAGAGGAATAAACCTGTTTAAGGGAAGGAAACGCCATTTTTCTTCCAGACTGACTTTTTTTGTTCTTGCAGCATAACCATTCCAAGTGAGCATTTGCTTTGGTGGCAAAAAGGTCTATCTGTAATACACCGTTTTTTTGTTTAGCTGAGAAAAACTTCCTGATGCAGTTGCCACTCATAGGGCTCTGACAGGCTCCTGCTTTTATACAGTTGTTTCTTGTCATCTCCAGTTGAATTTATGCCACAAAAGTCTTTTTGTTTTAATAACTGTCCTCATATAAAATAAACACACACACACACACACACACACACACACACACACACACATACACACATACACATCCAGGGCACCCCTATAACCTAGTAACTTAAAGTGATTTATAATGCTGAGGTACTACATTGCGGCATCTGGTGAGTCAAGTGCCACAATGCATTTTGCCAGAGTCTACCAGTATTTGTTTGGGTCATTGTTTCTATAAAAAGGCACTCTTGTACAACACAACCCTTAAAAAAATGAGAGATAGAAATGGTTGCTAGTGTGTACATTGTATTTAAACTCCCAACAAATTCAGTATAAAGCTAATAAAACCTAAAATAAAGAAAAGTGTTGGGGACTGTAATAAAGACAATTTGTGAGATTTTTTTTTTTCTTAGAAGACACTAAAATACAAAACACTTGCAAATACATAATGAAAGGAAAAAGAAAGGCTAGAAATTACACATTACACACACAGATATATATATTTCTGAAAAGACTAACATTACAATGCATTTAGAAAATTAATGCATGGTGGGACAGAAACTAAAAGAAAATATAATCAACAAGATCATGCAACACAGTGACAACGTGTACAAGATTTTCATCAAAAATAGAAATGTCTTAGTTGATTTCAGTGTGTCCATATTTAAACAACTGCCTTCCCAATTCCATTTGCTTTGTACATTTTTCAGACATGTGGCCATAGCTCTGCAACGATACTGAAGGCCACAGGTATAAAAGAACTATGCTTACTATTCATATCCATTAATGTCCCCCCCCCCCAAAAAAAACCCTTAAAATACAAGCAATTTATCCTCTAAAGGGCAGAGCTGATGAGCCAGAACAGTAAATGCATGATGTAGGAAGTACCTGAACAAGGAAAATCACCTATGCAGTTTTGCAACAAGAGCTGATCTTCTGTCTAACACATTTTAAAAAATAACTGAAATACATTTTTTTTATTCTAAATACTTTGTACTATAGTCTTATAGGTTAAAGATCATTTCAATTACACCCACAAAAAGCAAGCACTGCAGAAGCTGAAATACTGAAAGTAACCACGATTCATATTACTGGTTACAGTTCAGAAGAGTTTGCTATTTCATCTCTTCTATCCACCCCACTATGAAATGCCCTTTGGCTCTTCACAGCTGCTCAGCCTGAAAACCCAGCTCAACAGATTGCAATAATTACCGAAACTGACATAATGAAAGCTACTGGGTTAAAAGCAAAAACGTTCTAAATGCATACTTTAAGTTGAGAGTTTAAATCATAATAAATGTGGGCCATGCAACTTAAACTCAATCAAAATTATAGCACAGGTAAAGAAGTTTGCAGTATAACCTAATTAACTCTGCTACAGTTATTTATTAATATAACTCTCAGCAATACTACAGAATAAAATGGATTTATTTACAAAAGTATTAAGACAGTCTTACAAAAATCTTTTCTAGAAGCTACATAAAACAGAATTTCCAGCTATACAGTATCTCGTTTAAGGCAACTAATATTAATATAAAAACAGAAAACGGTGTTAACATAAGGCATTCAACTGAAAAGAGCATTTATTTTTTGTGAATTGAGGTGACTTAGTAACATTTACGGTAAACACCACAGGTGTAGTGTTGCATCAGAAACAAAGTGCAAGCAATTTAGCAAGCACTAAAACCAAAGTATGTGACAGCAATAAAACTTCAAGATTATCAAACAAACTATATATCAATATTTTTTGTTATTACTATCAGCTATGTTAGCTCTACTACACATGCTGCTATTTAAACATGCAAATTAGCAGAA
The DNA here is from genome assembly GCF_019279795.1 of Protopterus annectens. NCBI lineage: Eukaryota > Metazoa > Chordata > Ceratodontiformes > Protopteridae > Protopterus > Protopterus annectens. The sequence continues at coordinate 662,094,237 of NC_056748.1, forward strand.
GACAGAGCCTTTGATGTTTCAAAATAATACAAAGAAGGTCCAGCAGTGACTTTTAGAGTAATCCCCATGGCTACAAATTCAGTACTGAAATACATTACAAAGCACTCATTTTACTACTTAATGAGATGAAAACTGTAATGCAAATACTTCTGCTAGACTTTTAAGTTGTTCCACATTGTTGAGAGCATGTACATAATATTTTAAGTTCAGGGCCAGCATCATACCAATGCAGATGTTTTAAGCAGGTCACCACTTAATCGGAGTAATAATAGTTATACAAGAAACAGCAATAATGCTGAATCATCTGTAAATTGTTTCAATGAGACCTGTACAAAATGAAGCATAGACCACAGGCAGTGGCACCCAGAGTTTAAGAATGCGCTATGAGACATTTTCTAGGTTGTAGAACACCCAAAGTAATACATTTATACATAAAAGAGATACAAAAAGGTGTTCAAGATGGCTGCATTTTGTGGGAAGTCAAAAGAGTTATAAACTGACTGAAAGCTACTCATATAGTGTCACAGTTGCACAAGTATTATTTCTGGTATTTACATGAAAGGTTATTTACATGCGATGCCTGAATTTTACATCTGAGAAGAAAGTAACCAATTGTACTACATGTCAAGAATACAGGAAGCACCCCTACATTGATTACACTAGCCAAATTCTTGAAGAAACGCTGCTGGTCATTATGAATTCTTTATTTGAAGTGGCTGGATGCTTATTCTACAATAATGCTCATTTCAGCCACAACTGCAGAAAACTTAAAAGATAAGCATACACTCACAGGTTATCAGAAATGTTCATCGTGAATGATGAGACTTCTGCGTCCTCTCATCTGTCATTAAATGAATACACTCACTCCAGTGCATCCATGGAGGTTTGACTCTTAATTTTCTATGAATGCATCCTGTGCTTTTTGACTATCCTCATGTTTCAAACAAATGTTCATATCTCTGTTGCCATAATGGTTATTAATGAAATGTAAATGGCAAACTCTTCAGCACAAAAAAGTCTTTATCGTGGTAGTGCTTACTAGTTTCTAGGTCTTAAATGGGATTTTATTAGTCATAATAAACACAGTAAATATTAATAATAATCTGCAAACGTACAAACTCTCCATACCTACTCAAGGTGCACATATACTTCCGCAGCACGTTATTTATCCGTCTCTGTGCTTTCATCGCAGGTCACATCGGAGCAGTTCTATCTGTGCTACTTGGTGGGTGAGAAATTTAGAGAACTATGAAAATTATGACAATATAAATGAATAGTATGCAAGCAATTAACATCTTTTTTAGCATCAATAGACAGAGGTTAGATGCCAGTGTAGTTGTATTGGCCTTTAATGTACGTTTTAACATGAAATCTTTCAAAATAATATATGTAGCATGGTTTTGGAATTGTTGATGTAAATATGAACAGCCAACATTGGATGCCAAGAGTCGTCAGTAAGATGTAACTACAGAAACACCTGGATACATCACCAGGCTGTAATGAGTTAATGTATTAGTGAAATAAACAGTAGTAGGGCATGTAAAACTGCAAAAAAGAGTGACTGATGGACACTTTCAAAAGGAAGCAACAAATGCTTTACACTAAGTCATATCTCAGTAATTTACTCACTGCCACTTGCCAAGATGGCAATGAGCAGAAACTGAAGTTTACCTTGGAATTACCTCATCCTGACTTCATGTGGAATGTTTGCTCAAAAGCATGTCTTGTAAATGTGGTATGGCAATAACACTTTGAATTAATACATTTAACACAACTGACTTGAAAAGTGTGAAAATTTTTTGTCTAGCAGAAATGATGAATAATGGTTGTAACAGCCATAGTATCTAGGTTCAGAATTAAAGGATGACTTGTCTTGATTTGTTGAGACTCAAACATTTTGATTAACCTTCCTGTGACACCCGTGCACTGGCCCAACAATCAAGGAGCCTCAGTCCTCACCACTAACATCAGTGAGGAGCATCCATATAGGGAAAGGATAATAAATACACACGCAGTAAAGTACAATTTCCTTTAAGAGCACACAAAAATCACAGTCAGTCTGGGGCTGCTTGCTCCCTTTCTCTCCAGGTCCCCAATAAGACTCCCCACTGGCACAGCTATAGGGTCCAGATCTCAGCCTAGTGGGCAAGCTAAAACCTCCAGCACCCTCTCTGTCCAATCAGTGCTTTGTGTCCCTGTCAACAAAGAATAAAAAATAAATAAATAATTTAATCTCTGATAAAAGTACATTTAATTTCATACCTTCAGCAAGCATGACTGGACAAAACTAAGTGGCTTAACCATATTACATTTATGTGTGACAGCAGTTATCTGTAGGTGTAAATAATGTGTGACCTACTATTATTTTACTATGTAAATAATGACCTATGTACTTCCTGTTGGCCTTAAGCTTAGAGCTTAGCGTTTAGCATATAGTCTCTGTAGACTTGTATGACCTTACTTTTTTAAGTATAGTAAAACATTTCTTATCTGAAATGGCATGCTGTAAACATATTCTTAGAGTTAGGACCTAATTATATTCCAAGTGACTGTTACTATAGTTCTGTATGCACTCACATTAATTATGATTTACTGTTAGCATAGTAAACTGAAAGTTTCATAGCAGTACCTTACAGCATGGTTACATCTGACGACAGCTCTCTGGTTCAGCTTTACTCACACAGCTAATAAATATGCACATAACTACAATTATGCATAATCTGTAATTAACTTCTCCGAGGCCTCTCTACAGCAACTGCATATTTCAGCACAGTGCATTGTGGGGCACATACACTGCTTGGTGAAAGAAGTGCCTGGAGCATTAGTGGGACTTCTTGCTTTCATCCTTGTTGACATTTTCATGCATATGCTACTAGCAAGCATTCCAGTGTATAATTAACAATAGCATTTCATCCTCTCATTTTCATTGCTTACTTTATCCCCTTCTAAGTTTGAGGAAGCTACTGCCCATATAAACAGGTTGCAGGAGTAAAGCATAGATCCATTCCTGGATGGGATGCAGACCTTCGTAGGACCAACACATATATACACAGATCTATGCATAATTTGGAGTACTGCCAACTCACCCAACTACACTCATTCAGGATGTACAAGAAAATCAGTCAGCCTAGAAAATTCCCATGCAGATAAAGGATGAACATATGGAAACTTAGGATAGAAGGTAGCCCATCTAGGTAACAGAACAACAGAATCAAATACTGTGAGACAGCAAAACTAACCACTAAAAATGCATCATCGTAACAGTGGTATTTTCTGTACTATATTCACTAAATGTATCAAATTTAAGAGAATACATCTCATGCGGCTTGCACCTGAACTTAACTACCTTGTGAAACTAAAATATATTTGATACAGACATGAAGAACATAACCTAGGCCCTTCTGTGTGTTACATGCCCAAGTGCTATGCTACTACTTCAAAACTTTGTAATAGAATAAAAGTAGAAAGTCTGACACATCTTTATTAACTACCTTAATAAATACAGACCGGTATGTGCAGTTAAACTACGTGCAAGTTTGTAAACACAGTACATTTACTAAACTGCTGCTTGGCAATACTAAGCCAGTGCATGATTAATTTATTGTATTTACACACTTGTTTTGTTGACTGGCTTATTGTAGCTAGGCAATGTTCATTTACAGAAAAGGCCAAGGGAGAAAGACTCCAGAGAGACAGTACTAGAAACAATGCAAGAGCATTAATGGCAGCATCTCAAAAAAAAAAAACTGGACGTAAGAAAAAAACAATAATAAAGCAGAATGTAAAAATATACAAGCAGACTAAACACATGCAAAATCAGTATATGCCACTAAATTACACAAATAGAAAACAGAACGGTACTACCGTCTCATGAATAATAGCATTCACAGTAAGTCATGGTCGTGTATTAATGTACCTGTTTTAAACTCTAAATATGTGTAAGAATTGCATAATGTGCATGCATTATTACAGGAGCTGAATGGCTGTGACTCAGTTAAATAAAGAATACAGCAGTGACTAACACTAACCAAGATATGAGGTAGTATAAAGTAATCAAAGAGCTACTGCATGTGATACAAAAGTAACTAGTGTTAGAAACAAAGTGTTTGCCAGAGTAATGGATACAAATCAGTTGCATTAAGCACAAATATTTATATCAGCAAGTGTGAAGGTAGCATACCAGAAAATAAAAACTGAAGTATATACTCCATTATTCCAATTTAATGTACATATTACAGGTTCATAGGTGTGTACTAGGCTAATGACCTTGGAGCCTTTACAAGCCTAGCCCATAGGATTACCTGGCATCGTGCCACCCGACCTTAGTTCCCAGTGCCTCTGTCGAACAGAGCCACTGGAGTAACCCCTGGAGTGAATTTTCTATTTCCCATCCACTCATCAAGATTTCTCTTGAAGAGGGCCAGTGAGGTTCTCTGCTTGACATGTATGGGAAGTCTATTCCATAGCATGGGCAGTCTCTGGGTTATGAACCTGTCCCTCCAGCATGTTCTGTTGATTGTGGTAATGAGGTTGAGGTCTCTGGAGCATGTAGTGTCGAGCAATTGAGATTTCTTTAGATGTAGCATTTCTAACACAGCTGGGTTAGACATGGCTTTGTAAGTCAAGCAGAGATTGCCTCTAAGTAGGCAATATGAGACAGAGAATAGTTGGAGTTTTTTGAGTCTGTCCATACCAGACATATGTTTAAGGACTAGGATCCTCTTTGTGAGGTACTTTTGTGGCCTCTCCAGTTGTTGCAGGTGTCTAGTGAGGTAGATGCCAAATGGGGCATTGTACTCGATGACTGGCCTAATGAGGGGAAGAGTAGAGGGAGACAATGACCTCTTTCTTCCTGGATGCAAACCCCTTAGTAATGAGATGTGCCACACAGAAGGATTTTCTGACCACAGTGGCAATGTGGTGGTTAAAAGAGAGTTTGCTATCAACTTGTGTTCCCAGATCTCTTATAACGCCTTCTATGTTCAGTGGACTACCATCAATGTGGTAATTCAAGGGAACCATTTTTTTCCCAAGAGGGATGATGACACATTTTTTGGCATTGAACTTAAGGCCATGGTTCTGACACCAGTCGTTGGTCTCAGTGAGGCCTTTCTGTAGGATGTCAACATCACTTGGGGAGTTAATAATAGCTCCCAACTTGCAATTGTCTACGAACTTTGTCAGCCAGAGTCCCTTCATGTTGGCCTGGACTTCAGAGAAGTAGATCCCAAACAGGAGAGGACCCAGGATCGAACTCTGTGGGACTCCACTTGTGAATGGTCTGCAGTCTGACTTGGAGTCAGCTACTTTTACATTATGAGTTCTATCTGTGCACCGGTTTGCAACCCACCTAGTGATATAGCAGTTGATGCCTCTAGCTTAGTGAGTTTTTCTATGATTCCTGAATGGGGAATGGTATCAAAGGCCTTGGCCAGATCAAGGTAGGCTATATGAACCACCTTGCCTTCATCCTCAGCTCTGATGACCGACTCAAAGAAGTCGACCAATGATCCTATGAAGGCAGGGTAGAACTATATATAATTCATGCACTTTATCAGTTTAGAGCCATGGTGAAGCCAGAGTCTACACTAGCACAATAAGCATGAAGCAAAGCAAATACTGAGGGAGATGCCAGTCTGTTGCAGGATGAATAGATGTGCATCTACCTGCCTGTGAGCTCATCATGCACACACACATACACATTCAATGAATGTGCACATATGGACAATTTGGAGTTTAGTCAATCTATCCAAAGCATACCTTTTTGATGTAGGAGGAAAGTGAAACACCTGTTGAAAACTGACAGGGAGGGTGTATACACTCCATACAGAAGTGTCCCAATCAGGAGCCACAATGAAGAAATAAGGATACTGAGAGTGCAAAGCTAACAATCTCACCAATGTGCTGGTCACATGGCATCTTATAAAACCCTGAAGGATTCCAAAGAACCTGCTTTCTTCCAGAACTTAACAATCCCTTGGCTAAGCCAAGCTTTCCTTCTAGAAGTTCTAGTTCTACCCTGCCTTCTTAGAATCATAGGAGATTACTAGGCTAATGGCCCTAGGGCCCTTACAAGCCTAGACAATTTCAACCATTGTTCCCTATACAGCATAGAGATATGATCAATGATTATAAGGCAATCTAAATCAGCACTGACTGCCCCTATCTAAGAGGGACACAGGTGAAACCCCTGGGGTGAATTTGCAGTTTCCCATCCAATCATCCAAGTTAAGCTTAAATAGGGTCAACAAGGGGCTCTGTTTAACTTGATTTGGAAGTTCATTCCAGAGGAGAGGTAACCTCTGTGAGACATAGCTGTCTCTCCAGCAAGTTCTGTTGACGTCATAGGCTAGGTTAAGGTCCCTAGAGTGAGTGAATCATGTACTATTTGACTAACAAATATGCAGCACAGCAATTAAGGCAAGATCAGAAGATGCTCCATATGCAAGGCACAGGTTGCCTCTGAGTAATCTATATACAGAGTATTGTGACAGTGATTTCAGTCTGTCCACGTATGACTTGTGCTGAAAACCCTGAATTTTCTTCATGAGAGTCTCTGTAGCCGCTGCAAGTGCTGGTAAGGTACATACCAAAGGAAGCTTTGTACTCTGTTATTGGCCTGATGAAGAGTACAGGGGGTTATAGCCTCTTTGGTTATGGAAGCCATGCCCTTACTTAGAGGTGAGCAACATAGAAGACCTTCCTAAGCACTATGCAGACATGGTGATCAAATGTAAGATTACTGTCAATCTGTGCGCGCAAATCTCTCATCACTGACTTAGTACTTGAAGTGTTGCTATTAATATGGTAATCCACAGGGACATTGCCCTTGCTGAAGCGGATGATAATGCATTTTTTTTGCATTGAGTTTAAGTCCATGACTTTGGCACTTTGGGTTTGAGTAAGCCCTTCATGTACAATGTTGGACATTTTAAAATAAGTTACCAATCACAAACGCATAACGTCAGCTTTGCTGTCAAACTAAACATAATGATTACATCTTCAAGGAGTCAGAAGGGATACGACAATGTGGCAGGTGCAATTACTGTAAATTTATTAACACCTCTAATGTCTTTCAACATCCATATACAAGGGCATTGTTTAAATTTAAAGTTATGGCAAATTGGCGTACTTCTGACATTATTTATTTAGCTATCTGTAATCAATGTGTGAGCTTCTATGTTGGTAAAACCAAAAGAATGCTCTATGAACGAATCAGGGAACATGCTTATAAGATATGTATTATAGACACAACTAATGCACTTTCTAAACATGTTAATTCCAATGATAATACACATAATTTTAATTTTATGACAATTGAGAATGTTAAGCATGATATGCGGATGGGTGATTTCAGTAATTTTATGGAGAAAAGGGAATTATACTGGATTGTAAAATTGCAAGCTGATAAATCACCAGAGCTACATGATAAGGTTTCTTTAAAACTTGTCCTGAAATCTATGGATTTCATTTGTTAGGAAGGGGATGTCTGGATTTTACTGGCCTCTTCATTTAATATGTGTTTGTGATTGGTAACTTAGATAAACTTAACTTAGAACTTAAATGTTCCTATTTAAATGGTTTGATTTTAACGTTTTAATATGGTCTGATAAAGCAATGAGTAAGGCGAGAAAGCACTTACCAACTGTCTGTTACATTTATTAAAGCAACATCATTGTCACTGCTGTGTTTCTGCGTTTTGCCATTTATTTGTTTTTCTACTTTGTTGGCTTTGGCTAAATGCAGTTTATTCTTTGTGGAGATTTGCTCTTCCATCCATGTTTAGCCTTATGGGTCTATAGTTCCCAGTGTTGGTGAATGCACCCCCTTTGTGCAACGGGATGACGGTAGTGGTTTTCCATTCTGCAGGGACAAAGCCAGTGCTTAGGCTGTGATTAAAGAGAGTACTCAAAGATGTTGCTAACTCCAGTTTTAAACCAGTTAGAATGCAGCCTCAGATGTCATCAGGTCCCATAGAGGCTGTGTTTTTGGCTTTGGAGAGAGAAGTTAGGTTAAGACTTGCTCTTTAGAGATACTAGGTGGAGAACAGGTGGTAGGAATGTTCTGTGGTATATTTGGTGGGGACAGGGGGGAGAAGTTTTCACTGAACCTATCCACTAGTAGGTTGGCTATTTTTACAGGTTCAGTATATGTGGTACCATTAATCACAAGTTCATTGCAAATCTGGGCTTTTCCTTTAAGGTTTTGGATGTTGCCAAATAATGCCTTATGGTCATCCTTAGCCAGGGATGCTAGTTTAGATTTATTGCTAGCTTTAGAGGACATTACAAGATATCTTATTTGTTTGTTTAAATGGAGAAGGGTGGGCTTCCATATCTGAGACCATTCCTTTATGTTCTTAGAGAGTAGTTTCTTCCTCTTGTTGTATAGCCTGTTTATGGCAGATGTCCACCAGGCAGGTTTGTTCTTCCTAGAGGATATTGCTTTGGTCCTATCAGGTATTGCTGAGTCAGTACAATTCTATAGATGTTTATATAGTACATTGGTGTATATCACAGTACAGATGTCTTTGCTATCAGTGGGGACAGGAGCTTTGACGCTGTTAATGCTGTCTCTTAAGATAATGTAATTGGATTTGGAGAAGTTTTTTAGCCTAATTTCTCCTGGGGGGGTCTGATGTAATCATTACCTTGAACGAGGCTGATTTGTGATCAGACTTCACCAGGGAGGGGCACACACTTGTGGTGGTACACTGATCTCCCATGCTGGTGAGTCCTAGATCAAGAAAGTCTGGACCCTTGTAGGGGAGCTAATTATCTGTTCCAAGGCATTAGAGTTAATGAAGACCAAGAGCCTTTGGGCAAGTATCTTAGTACATGTACAACTTACCCAATCTATGGACAGGTAGTTAAATTCACCCATAACCAGAGTGTTTGGTTATATTTTGAGCAACTCAACTAGATCAAGTAGGCAGTGTGGATATCATGGTTCATGGAAGGGGACCTGTAGCTGATGATAACTTGGAGGAGGGGGGTATCCTGCAGTTATTTGTACTTGAAGAACTCTAAGGAATCATTCTGTTTAACCAGTCTAGGGGTGTATTTATCTTTGATGAAGGTTGATACTCCTACACCTTTAGTTCTCCCACATTCATTTTGAGGTCTGAATGTGTGGAAGGCATTATAACCCTGTTACCAGTTACAAGAAACTAATATTTGGTTTAACTGCCTCTTCTCTTCTGGTCATACCCTAACATTTCTTAACGTTCTAGCTCCAAACCATTTATTCTGTGGTGGCTGGTGATTATACAGCAAGAAATGGGCCTACAGAAAACAAGTGGATGGGTAGGGATGACTGGAATGTGGTGGGGATATATTATTAGATGTTATTATTGTGTTAAGTGACCACTTACACTGTGAGCAGGCATTTTCGAATCTGTTTCTCTAAGTAAGCCTGTTTATTGATAGGCCTTATACCAAAGTAAGTCACTTACACTGAAAGCAAGTCTTTTGAAATTAGGGCAAACTTACAGTTGACCAACTGTCTAGGAATCTAACCCAGAGATTTAACTCTATGGGTTACTTAAGGAAAACACTGTAGGTTTTTACATCACTACAGAAAAGATATAGAGAGCACCAGAACTTTTATTTATTTCAATTCACATGTGGTTTATATAGCAGGTTGTTCTATGTGTGATGTGTTGCATATAGGAAGAACCAAAAGAAAACTTAGGAAAGAGAGAATATGAATATATCTGTGCAATCAGAAATAATAAAAATGGTGCCAATGCATTATATAAACAATCACAAGTATGACAATTTCTAAGAAGTGATTACATTTGGTGGTGAATTGAATAGAAAATGCTGCCACAGAAAGTGACTTAGAGAACAAGCTAGAGAGAGAAAATAAACACTTTAGATTTTATTAAATGCATGACATTATCTGGAACTAAACAATTCACTGAATTTGAAAACTGTTTTCAAAGATAAAGTTCTGGAATATAGAGTTTTATATATCATATGCTATTTATGTCATCATCATCTTCTTTCGGCTGTTCCCGTTAGGGGTTACCACAGATGATCACCTGTTTCCATTTCTTCCTGTTCTCTGCATCTTGCTCTGTCACACCAATCACCTGCATGTCCTCTCTCACCACATCCATAAACCTTATCTTAGGCCTTCCTCTTTTCCTGTTACCTGGTAGCTTCATCCTTAGCATCTTTTTCCCAATATACTCAGCCTCCCTCCTCAGCACATGTCCAAACCAACGTAATCTTGCCTCTCTGGCTTTGTCTCAAAAGATTCCAACCTGGGCTGACCCTCTAATATACTTATTCCTAATCCTGTCCACCCTCGTCACACCCAGTGCAAATCTTAACATCTTTAACTCTGCCACATCCAGCTCAAACGCCTGCCTTTTTGTCAGTGCCACTGTCTCCAACCCATGTAACATAGGTGGTCTCACTACCCTCTTGTAGACCTTCCCTTTCACTCTTACAGGTACTAGTCTGTCACAAATCACTCCTGACACTCTTCTCCACCCACTCCATCCTGCCTATACTCTCTTCTTCACGTCTCTTCCACAATCACCGTTACTCTGAACTATTGACCCCAAGTATTTAAACTCATCCACCTTCACCATCTCTACTCCTTGCATTCTCACCATTCTTCTATCCTCCCTCTCATTCACACACATATATTCTGTCTTAGTCCTGCTGACCTTCATTCCTCTTCTCTCTACAGCATATCTCCATCTCTCCAGGGTCTCCACCACCTATTCCCTACTCTCACTACAGATCACAATGTCATCTGCAAACATCATAGTCCATGGGGACTCCTGTTTGATCTCGTCTGTCAACCTGTCCATCACCACTGCAAATAAGAAAGGGCTCAGAGCAGATGCTTGATGTAACCCCACCTCCACCTTAAACGCATCTGTCACTCCCACCGCAGACCTCACTGCTGTCACACTACCCTCATACACATCCTGTACCACTCTTACATACTTCTCTGACACTCCTGACTTCCTCATACAATACCACAACTCCTCTCTAGGCACCCTGCTAATGCTTTCTCTAAGTCAACAAAAACACAATGCAACTCCTTCTGACATTCTCTGTACTTCTCCATCAACACTCTCAGAGCAAGCATCGCATCTGTAGTGCTCTTTCCCGGCATGAAACCATACTGCTGTTCAATAATCATCACGTCCCTTCTTAACCTAGCTTCCACTTCTCTTTCCCATAACTTCATGCTGTGACTGATCAATTTAATCCCTCTGTAGTTACTACAGCTCTGCACATCATCCTTATTCTTAAAAATTGGTACCAAAACGCTTTCTCCATTCCTCAGGCATCCTCTCACTTTCCAAGATTTCATTAAACAATCTGGTTAAAAACTCCACTGCCATTTCACCTGAACACCTCCATGCTTCCACATGTATGTTATCTGGGCCAACAGCCTTTCCATTCTTCATTCTCTTCAAAGCTATCCTTACTTCCGCCTTGCTAATCCATTGCACTTCATGATTCACTATCCCTACATCATCCAACCTTCTCTCCCTCTCATTCTCTTCATTCATCAACTGGAAATATGTAAATTTTAGTTGCTTTGCTATAGATGTTACATTTCTTACAGTGAAACTATTTAATTGACAGAATCTACAGTCATAGATGTAATGGATTTTTTAATGTTTAAACAGCAGGATTTCAAAAACATGCCTCAGGCTCTGGATGCACAAAGACAGCTATCAGGCTTAATTAGACTAATTGTTATGAAGATCATTGTTTTGTAATAACTGAAAAAGCAGAAATTACTGAATTAGAAGTGGAACATTCTTCAGATCTGGTCAGAAATTATATACTAGTAATTGGAGATTCCGTTATTAAAGAAACTGATTCTTACATTTACAGGGGATGATGAACATTGAAGAGTGTCATGCTTTTTAAGGAGAAAATACCAAATGTGAGTATGGCCTTAGAACACCTTGATTTAAAGAAGTACAGAGCTGCTTTTATTCCTATTGCTTCAAATGATCTCTTCACGGACTCACTGACTGGTAGTAGGTAACTTTCATCCCTATTAGATATTATGGCTTGTACAAGTATAAGGACATATTTTTTTCACCAATCACATATAGAAGGTAGTGTCAAATCAGTGTGAATGAAAATATTTTGGGGGGTAAATACCTACTTAAAAAAATGGCCCATTTTAAAGAGTAAAAATGTGCACAATATCCAAGAATAATTTGGGGAACATGTGCATTTAGACAGGATAGAGACTACTTGCTGAGAAAAGGGAAGAGAAACTTTGCAGCAGATAATATGGCAATATTTGACTAATGCAAGACAGGAATTTTGCCAGTTCAGAAATTTAACAGTTCGAATATATCAACATTTGATTCATTTGTGCTGGTTGCTAATGCTATGAACATTAGTAATGCAGTTTTTTTCTGTTATTGTTCACATAAGATTGGACATTGTTGTCGCTTGTTATACACAACTAAAGAAAATGACTGGAAATGAGTTCTGTCAGGGTATAAATGTTTTTACTGTACCAGACAGTCTAACAAAATTCTGCTGGATTTGCTATAAATGGAAATGAAAACTGAGATTATTAATAGTGATACCATACATTTAGAATATAAATACATCTTAAATGAACTACTTTCTAAATTACTTGGTAAGCCGTTGTACTATCTGTTTTATCTATTTTATATATTTTATTTTATATTTGTTAACCGGGATTGTCTGACTGAGCAAAAGCCCTTTTTCAGCAGAGGCCCAGGGAGAAAAGCTCCAAAACATACTTACAAAAATATAACCATTACAAACACAGTTAACATTATAATCATTCATAATAAAACTTGTAGAACAGTTATCATATATATGCAGTTACAATTACCTATAAAAATGTTATGAAGAATACTGCAGCAGATGGAAAGGAGACAGTGTTAGGTAAAAAATGATAAAGTAGACTAGTTTAAGTTGTAAATGTTTTGGTATAGAGGAGAAAAAATGATATTAAGACAGAGGAAGTTAGGTTTGTTATTTAGTGAAGGTATATTCAAGGAGGATAAGAACAGGTACAAATCCAGTGACTTTTTAAGTACTCTTTAGTGGCTAGTTTGAGTACTTTACAATGTGAAAGTGATCTAACTTTTGGGGGAGTTTGTTCCAAGCAATAGAGGGATGGTAGCTGTAGGTAATGGCTCCTATTTTGAACTTGGGCTTGTAGATTTGTAAAAGGTCCTGGGTGGAGCTCCTGAGTAGTCTGGATGGGACATAGTGGGAGATTATGGTGCCTAATGCTGGACAATAGGATGGTGAATAAATAATGGAGTGTATAATTTGGAGCTGAGAGACGAGCAGGAGGTGTGGTAGTTCATTCTAGTACAGATGTTTGAGATACAGTGGTGAGATCTGTGGGTTTGTTGTGCAGCAAATCTGGCAATTTTGTTTTATGTTTGCTAACTAAGGTGGAGTTAAGATTTGAGAGTATTTGGGAGCAGTATGTTTGGCATAGCAAAAGATAAACATGTGTGATTGTGGTTCTAGATTCAGGGGTTAGGAATTTTTTTTATTTCTGTAGAGAAGTCCTAGTTTTTGATGTTTTTTTCTGATACAGTTATTTATATGGAGGTCGAATTTTAGCTGATCATCAATGGTTACACCAAGGAGTTTAGTACTAGAGTCAGCAACTATGAGAGTATGATTTAGTGATTTTATTTGAAAAGTAGATCTGCTATGAGTAACAGTTTTGGGGAGAAAGAGTAAGAGTTTTTTTGGGGGGGGTTAAGGATGAGCTGATTATTGGTGAACCAGGTTTCCAACAGAGTTGAAAGAAGACTGGGTAACTGTTAGAAGTTCAGAGGGTGAGTTAGCAATGGTGATAACTGTGGAGTCATCTGCATATTGGACTACTGAGAATTGTGGACAAGAGGAGTAGAGTGAGTTGGTGAAGATATTGTAAAGTAGTGGTCCAAGGATGGATCCTTGGGGAACACCCATTTTCACTGGAAGGGGAGATGATAGTGATGAGTGCCATCTTACTGATTGCTGTCGAGAACCATGCTATTGTTGTAGTAAAGAAGTTGGTATCAGAGAGTTTATTCAGTAGCAGAGGATGTGAGAGTGTCTAAGGCTTTTCAGAGGTCAAGAAATAAGCATGAGATATGTTTATGATCATCTCTATCTATAGAAATGGTGCTGAGAAAGGAAAGTAGAGCTGTAGTGATACTATGTTTGGGTCAGAAACCATGCGGAGTAGGAGTGAGGAGTGTGCCCTGTATAAGATATTGCATTACTTGTGTATGTAAACATTTTTCTAAGACTTTAGACAGAGGAGAGAGGATAGCTATTGGTCTGAAGTTTGAGAGTTCTGTGGAATTGCCACCTTTTTGAATAGTAGGGACTGCTTTAAGGAAAAAAAGAATTTGTAGAGTTGGCTGTGGTTGGTGGTTCCAAGCAATTTGGAATTTTTTCTGGATTGTTACTGGAGTATTTTAGATTAGGATTGAAAAGTTTGGCTATTGACTGAATGAAACAGGCATTGAAGGAGTTAGCAGTCTCTTTAGGAGATTTGTCAGGAGATGGACTAGGTGAAGTAGGATTACCAGGATGAAGTATTTGGTTTATGGCATTCCAGAATGTTTTTTGGATCTGATTTTAGGGCAGCTGGAGGGTTATATTAAAAGTTTTTTTATCTTTATCAATATTTTTTTGGCTTATTTCTCAGTTCTTTATACTTTTGAAGATCTGCTGGTAGTTTAGTTTGAGTCCAAGTTTCCAGGCTCGGTCTCTGGCTGTCATGAGAGTGTGAGTATTCTTAGATAGCCAAGGGGATATAGTAACTTTTATCCTTACTTTAAATAATGGGGTTAGTTAGTTTAAGATATTTGGGAACGTTGAGTTAAAAGCTTGAAATGCTTCATCAAGTGGGAGCTGGGGGAGGAGGTTCCAATTTATTCTGAGTAAGAGATTATTAAAAGTTTATGGGTTGAATTTGGATCATTTATGACAGGTTATATATCTTATGTGGTTTAGATAAGTGGGAGATATGTCTAAGTACCTTTATTGGAGAGTAGTCATTCAGGGAGTCAGACAGTGTTTCAGGACTATGGTATTTAGAGGGATTTGAGATAAGAATCCAGTCAATGAGTGTAATGGCAGAATGAGTGTTATTGGTATGAGTAGGCTGGGAGATAAGTTGTGAAAAGCCATATAGATTTATATGGTATGTTGAGTTAGGACTGGTAAGTGTTTCCCAATTTATATTCACATCCCCAAGGAGGATGATTTCATTAGGGATGCTTTGGAAGAGGAAGGAGAGAATGCTTTCCAATAAGGGAATGTTGTCCCCTGGTGGAATGTAGATAGATACGACAGTAATAGTAATATAGTCATTGAGCTTAAGGTTTGCTACCAGTAATTTTGCAGGAGAAAAGGAAGGTATAGACAGCTTTGGGTATGTAAAAGTGAGGTTGTTGGAGTACAGAATTGCAATCCCTCCTCCTTTTTTATTAGGGAGATAGAGGCATATTACATTATATCCAGGAGGGAGTATGTCCTTATCTAGGTTTTGTGGTTTAAGCCATGTTTCCATAAGGGAAATAATGTCTGGGTTTTGAGCAGATATTCAAGAATGAAATTGGCTAACTTTATTAAGTATGCTTCGAGTGTTTATAGAGTAAATGGAGATTTGTTTGTTTCTTTTCTGGTAAATTACTTGTGGTGATGAGGTATTGTGAGGAGTGGTAGAGTTGGGCTGGGCCCTGGGTTAGGGTGGCTATCACCTGATGGGAGTAGTGAAATAGGATAGTAGTTAGGTTTGATAGTAATTAGGTAGCATTTAGTGTATTTTGATTTATTTGTAGATATTATGGAATGGGAGGGGGGGTTATTTTGGGGAGTTGTACATTAATGGGGAGGATGGATGCAGATATCAGCATTGGTTGTTGGGTACAGGATAAGTTATAGTTGTGTGTATGGGTAGGGGTATAATGATAAAGGGTTAATACTGTTGGTGAGGATATTAGAGCATGGAGGAGACATAGTGATAGCAGTATTGCAGTGGAGAGGAGTGGTGGATGCATAGTGATTACTAGGAGAAAAAAGATATAATAAAAGGTGGTATGTACCAGGAAGATGGTTAAAGTTAGAGGAGGAAGTATGGGTAAACTAGATTATGTGTAGTTAGTTGAAGGAGTATGTTGCTATAGATGAAGATATGGTAGGTAGGTTTTGTAAGTGGAGAGATAGTTAGGAAACAGGAAGGGGGGCTTGATTATAGGAGGGAAATGGTGAAGAAGTATAAAGGAAATATGAGGGGGGGTGGGAGAAGAGCAAAGTGAGCCTGAGGATAGCAAAAGCAAATGGAACGGGGCTACACCTGAGGCAGAGAAAGTGCCGTTTCAAAGGAGAGAATGTGTAAGCCGAGATCTTGAGTTTTAGTCAGCATAAATAGAAATCAAGGTCAATTAAGCTTTAAATGTCAGAGCTCTTTTATAGTTATTGTTAGTCTGACTCCAATTTTTGGGAAGTGCTTTTGAATTTTACCCTAAAGTTTTAAAAGGATATAAAATTAAAGCTGGGGTTAGTTACAGATGAAAACAGGAGAGGTAATGAAATGCTATTTTATAGATTTAAGTGTTTCTCAAAAGAAAATAGACTTTAGTTTTGAGGGGGGGGCACTAACTGGAGAGTATTATGCAGCTGTTTTTCCTGGTGATGTACTCATCAGTACAGTGGTTTGATTAAGGAACTATACAGCAGAATGTACTAATACACTCACTAACATTTGTTTAAGTTAGTGTCTAGACACTTGGAAGTTAAGCACCTACATTAGTGTTTTGTCTCTAAAAGCATTATATTTAATAATATTTACTTCAGTATCTGAGCTCATATTTATTAAACAGCAATGATGATAATGCGATGCAAACAATTATGTAACAGATTTAAAAAAAATCATAATCCTTAGCTTTCCAGTTCTGCAAGGTGACAAATATAGAAACAACTCTGTTAAGGAATACTTGAAATCTAAGTACATAAACCTTAATGAGAAGCTGAAAGAACATAGGGACAGAAATAGTGAGAATATATCTATTTCAGAACCACTGACACATAGTTTATTATGATTTATTATGATGCTTCTTCCACAAGTGCAAAATCAAAATAAGTGTTATACTGTAAAGACAGATACCTAGACTTAACCTCCTCACAGGATATTTGAGACATCCTTATACACACTGTAGTATTTATTTATTATTTACAGTTTGTTTACTGGGACAGTCCATTCGGCTGAGAAGAGCCCATTTTCAATGGAGGCCTGAGGAGAAAAGCTCCTTAAACAGTTTACAAATTGAAAACTTAACATATCTTCACAAGTTATTAAACAATTTAAAAAATATCAGCATGCAATGAATGTAAAACAAAGCATACATAAAAAACATAAATCAATGTTGTAGCATGCTCTGTTGGAGCATGAAGGTAGTATCCACAAAAGAGTAGCTAATACATTGGTATAAAACAGTAGTGGCAAGTTATTACACAGTTTAAGAATTTACAGTATGCAATGAAAGTATGACAATATGCATATAAAAAATAATCAGTGGTGTAACATGCTCTGTTTGGAGCATGAAGCCAGTGTCCACAAAAGAGTAGATAACACATTGGTATAAAACAGTAGTGGCAATGAGCCTCACACGGCATATTCACAAATATTTAGAAAAACAAGTCTTGCATGTATGCACGAGAAAAATGTAAGAAATAGTAGGAAGTAAGTAATATTTGAAGAGAAAAGGTGGATAAGAATAGTGGCGGTCAGCATTTTAATTGAGGTGAGAGTGTGGGCGGATAGGGAAATAAGGGTGAAGTATAGGGAAGTCACGTGGGGTAAAAGCAGGAACATTCCCAGTGATATGAGAGGTGGGAATGAAGCAAGGTCTTATAGGTGGAGTGGTTATGGGAGGTACAAATAAGTGGTGGCAGGGAATTCCAAAGGCGTGCTAGACAGAAGGATAATAGAAGTTTGCCTGGAGAGCGTGCAGGTTTGTGCACTTCAAGCAGGCTCTGATTACTGGATCTAAGGAGTCTATCAGGCAAATGCATTTTGAGAGAGGAGGTGAGGGTGGGGCAGAGAAAGGGTTTGAAGATGAGTTTATGAGCAACCCAATACCATATTCATGGGTGACTTTAATTACCCCACTATTAACTGGGAATCTTATACAACATCAAACATGCATGCACAGAGACTTCTGGATTTTGCAAACACAAACTCCCTGAGCCAGATAGGCAATACACCAACCAGGGGTGCAACCATACTGGATCTGGTCCTCACTACTATAGGAGTGCTACACACCCCCTACTGTAATGTTTTCCCTGATAAGGTCAGACCACAAAATGGTCTCCTTTGAAGTAAAAAATAAAACCTGGACTCCCAGATTAACTGGGAATATTCAGGAACTATTCTAAAAGGAACCTCCTGTTATTAAGTGAGAACCTGGCAAATTTCAAGCCCTTATAAACCCTGAGAACAATTCTTCCTATGCAGAACTGTTCACAGAAACCCTGTACAAGCATGTTAATAGATGCATAGAGGCAGCTGTACCCACCAGGCAGAAGTACAGAGCTAACTCAAAAAACATGCCACCCTGGTAGAATCACAAAATCAATCGGATGTATAACATGAGGAAGTAAATCATGGCAACAATGAGGAGATGCAGCACCCAGAAGGATAAAAGCACTCTCAAACTAAACAAACTCGGAAGAGAAATAAAGTCTACCAAAGCCAATTTTGAGGCACATTTGGCCTCCCAGGCCAAGAACAACCACAAAGCATTCTTTAGCTATGTCCACAACCTCAAAGGCAACACACAATTGTGTGCAGAGCTCATTGTACATGGAGCCACCTATACTGAGCCAGAAGATATAGCAAACCTCCTAGCTGATAAATTCAGCTACAGCTTTACTCCTTTCTACCCCTCAACCTTCCCTCAGGAAATATCATCAAGTATAACTCCCCCTACTATCACTAGGGAACAGGTCCTTAATGCACTCTCTCCAAGAGAAAGAACACTGCATCAATGGGCCCAGACAATATCCCACAATGCCTTCTAAACAGCATGAAATATGACCTATCAGGGCCTCTGTAAATATTATTTAACTGTAGTCTCCAAACAAGCTTTGTGCCTCATGACTGGAGAAAGGCAACAGTCATTCCTCTGCACAAAGGTGGGCCATTTACAGACCCTAGAAACTACAGACCTATAAGTCTCACTAGTCTTATATGTAAAGCCATGGAAAGAATTATCATGGAGATGATCAACAGAGATATAGTAAACCTCCAGACAATGGACCCAACACAAGTTTGTTTTCGTCAAGGGCAGATCATGCCTACTCAACCTGGTTGACTTCTTTGAGAAGGTCACCAAAGCAATAGATAAGGGCGAAATCATTCACACTGCCTACCTTGATCTGGCCAAGGCATTTGACACAATACCCCACTCAGGCATTGTTGACAAACTCAAGAGGTTAGGTACAAACCCATATGTCACCCGGTGGATAGCCAACTGGCTCACAGACAGGATGCAGGAAGTTAGAATTGGGGAGTCCACCTCTACAAAGAGGCCAGTCACAAGTGGAGTCCCTCAGGGATCAGTTCTTGGACCGCTCCATTTTGGCATTTACTTCTCAGAAGTCAAGGCCAATGTCATTGGTCTCTAGCTGACTAAATTTACAGATGATTCCAAATTAGGAGCCATCACTGAATCTCACACTGTACAAATGTTCTCTAGAAGGACTGACACAGACAAATAACTGGTGTCAGAGCCATAGACTAAAACTGAATGCCAAGAAATGCATAATAGTATCCTTTGGGAAGTCATCCATCCTTGGTAACTATCATATTAACACACCCCTTAGAGTTGACCCATTAGGGACACTCAGATAGTAATCTAGCATTTGATCATCACATGTCTACAGTGGTGAGGAAATCATTCTATGTTGTGCAACTGATAAACAAACGTATGGCATCTAAGTTCAAGTAAGTAATTGTTCCACTGTGTTCGGCATTCATCAGACCTATCATTGAGTACAATGCACCCATTGGTATGTACCTAACCAGGCATATCCAACAACTGGAATGTCCACAGAGGTTCCTCACTAAAAGAATACAAGGCGCAAGTAATATGTCCTATGCAGACTGCCTCAAGGTCCTATCCCTGTATTCTGTCTCTTGCAGGCTTTTGAGGGGAGATCTATGCCTGGCATACAGGGCATTGTCATACCCTATACTGATGGACCTCTAGACCTCCTGCATATCCACAAAGCAAACAATAGCAGAATTACCTGATCTAAAGACTTAAACCTTGCCTGTGATATAACTAGGACCTGCTGGAGAGATAGGTATGTATCTCAGAGACTACCCTGTCTATGGAACAGGCTCCCCAGCCATGTGAAGCATAGGTCCTCCCTAATCCAATTCACATGCAACTTGGACAATTGGATGGGATACCGGAAATTCATCCCTAGTGTGGCACCTATGTCTCTGATGCAAAGAGGTAACCTGTAAATGGTTCATCTCCCAGGCCCATGTTTGCACTTATCAAGGGTATCAGAACTCATCAGAGATTTGGGATGCATAGCTAGTCTTAAAAAGGCCCTTGTAGTCGTTAGCCTAGTAAACACCTATGAACCTATAGGTTAGATGGATATAGGAGAGATAGCTGGGCAGTTCTAGGCAGTTTCATTTGTGAAGGGCGTTGCAGTGGTGGGTGGAAGATTTTTATCCAGTAGTGAACTTAAGAGATTTTGTTAAAGCAGGAGGATAATTTTGTCTTTAGAGGGGATTGAAAGTTAGTAAAAAGTGGGGCACCATATAAGAGGGACGAAATGAGGTAGGTGATAGAAAGGACATACTTAGTTCAGGGAGTAAGATAATAGTTGTGGCGATAAAGCATACCTAGTTTTTGGTGTTTTTTTTTTAAATCAGTTTGTAGGTGACTATCAAAATTTAATTGTTCATCAATAAGGACTCCTAGAAGCTTTGTATGGGGGACAATTTCGATGGCGGTCTTGTTTTGGCTGGTTATGGAGAAAGAATTCTGGTCTATAATGGCATTTTTTGAAGGAGTAAATATGATTTTAGATTTACATGCGCTGAGTGCTAGGTGATTATTTAACATCCAGCACACGGTAGAAGAGAAGGCTTCTTGAGTTAATTTCAAGAGTATGGGGAGGGATGTGGCAGAGCAGATGATTGTAGAGTCATCTGTGTATTGGATAAGTTTAGCATTTGGGATGCACTGATGGAAATCATTTATGAATATGCTAAAGAGTAAATAACCTAACAGAGAACCCTGTGGTACACCTGTAGGAGTATTAAGGAAGGAGGATGTGCAGTTTTTCCATTTGACGGCGTGTTGCCTATCAGAGAGGTAACTGGAGAACTAGTTGATAGAAGAGATGGATAGATTGAGATTAGAGAGTTCGGACAGGAGAAGATTAAGTGAAATAGTATCAAAAGCCTTGGATAAATCAAGAAGGAGGATAGATACAATACTGCTAGAGTCTTGAGCATTACTGATGATTTTGAGGAAGGAGAGGAGAGTGGTGGTGGTGCTGTGTCCAGGTCCAAATCCTTGTTGTGTGGGGGTTAACAGGTGGTTGTCTAAGAGGTAGGGTAATAGTTGTAGGTGAATGCATTTTTCTAAAATTTTAGAAATGGGGATAAGATGGAAATTGGGGGTGTCATTGTTGCTGCCCCCTTTGTGAAGGAGCATAATAAAGGCCTTTTTCCAGAGTAGGAGTACATAGGCTTCTTGAATTGACCGATTTATTAGGATAGAGTTGGGGAAGGCTATGCCATTGGCAGCTAGTTTTAGGAAGTTGAATGTAAGGTCATCAGGGGCATATGAACAGTGTTTCAATTTCTGAAGGAGTTTTCTTATGGCAGAAATAGGAATAGGTTTGATAGTAAAGGGGGGGTTAAGAAGATTTGGTATTTGAGGAGGTGAAGATTGGTGCAAGTGAAACTAGTACATTATTCTGGAAGAATGTGGCAAGTTTGGCTATTGAGTCTATGAAGAAGGAATTAAATTGGGGGGCTAAGGACAGATCAGAGTCATTAGGATCTGGGCAAGGGTTGTCTTTTTTACGAGGATGGAGGAGAGTAGAGATACTATTACAAAACTTTTTGGGGTTAGTTTTATGGTTATTTTGAAGTACAGAGTACTAGCATTTTCGGTCAGATGCAATATGTTTTTTAACTTTATTACGGAGTTGTTTATATTTGGTCAAGGAGGTAGGAGTTTTATATTTCTAGTACTGTTTCCATGCTTTGTCTTGTACATGTGTAAGGGTTATAGTTTCTTTGGTTATCCAAGGGACAGTCTTACATTTAAATCTTTAAGTTCTGGAGGTGGTGTAGCTATTTTAACAGGATAATGAATGTAGTATTGAAAAACATAATAGTGTTATCCAGTGGGAGGGTTTTTAGAGGGTTCCAGTTTATGTGTTTTAGAGAGTCAGAGAAGGTTTGAGGGTTGAAGTTTTTCAGAGTGTGAGTAGAGATGTAAGTGTGAGACAGATGCATGGATGAGGGTAAATGACAAGTAAACATGGAGAGATTATCACTTAGAGAGTCAGGAAGGGTACCACTGTCAGAAATATTGTGGGGTTGAAAAACTAGGATCCAGTCGAGAGTACTACCAGAGGAGCTGTCCTTGGATGGTCTACTAGGATAGTTGATTAGCTGTGTGAAGTTATATAGGTTTAGGTTCTGGGAGATTGTATGGTAGTCCAGTTAATATTAATGTTGCCTAAGGTTATGGTTTCATTGTTTATTTTAGCAGTGAACCAGGAGAGGATTTCTTCTAGAATGAGGATATTGTCTCCAGTTGGGAAATATGGAGCTGCTATACATATTTTTGTGCTTATTTATCTGTAGGAGGGCCAGAGTTAGCTCGGCAGTAGCAAATTCAGGTATGGGTTTAGTACAGGATGTCAATAAAAGAGAGGAAGAGAAAAGAAGAGCTACTCCACCACCTTTCTTATGAGTTCTGTCATTTCTTAAGATGCTGTAGTTGGGGTGAGTGATTTCAGAGTCTTTTATATAGGGTTTTAGCCATGTTTTAGAGCTATAGAGGATGTCAGGGTAGTTATGAAGCAGCCAGGCATGGAAGTTTGGTAACTTGTTGCATAAACATTGAGCATTCAGTGTAGTAAAAAGAAAAGATTTACACAGAGAGGGAGGAGGAAGTAAGGGTGAGGTAGAAGGCTAATAGGGTGAGGGTCCAGGGTTGGGGTGTATGTCACTGGAAAGAAGGATGGTGATAAGTTGAAGAATATGGGAAAAGAGGAATTTAGAATGCTTAGTGTCAGATTTGAGATTCAGATAGAGTGTGAGTTTTGGATGGTCTGCAGTGGGAATACAGTTACTCTAGTCTGGAATAATTGTTCGAGGAAAAAGGAGAATGTTACTGTAATTGTAGAGGTAGGGAGAAATAAAGGTTGTGAGGATTGATTCATATTTGGGGTATGGAGAGGTTGTATGAAAGGGGTGGTGAGATATATCAGGGAGGCTGGTGAGAAGGTGAAGGTAGGTGAGGAAAAGAAGTAGTGGTATTAGGGGTAGAGTGAGTGTAGGCTTAATTAGCATAGTGGTCTAATGGGTATCTATTTGATTTAGGATGATAAAAATAAATGGTAGAGAAATAAAGTGGTACAGGTGATTTGTGGTGCTAGTTAGAATGAGAATAGTAGTAGGGAAAGTGGGAAGTAAAATTGGAGGGGAGAGGTTACTAGAATGGGGTGGGTATGGGGGTATGATGTACAGGTGGGTGGGGAGAACTGTGATTTGATGGTGTTGGAGTGGGTGTGGTGCTGGGGCTATTAGTGTAGAGGTGCTGGGGTGGGTGGGAAATGGGGGTAGGGTAGGGGAGCGGATTGAGCCTGTAGGCTGTAGCTGTAGAGAGAGAGAGAGAAACTGTTTAGTGTTTAAAGGCAGTAAGAACGTGAAACAGCTAGGTAGAACATTTAAACAGATAGGGGTAGGGCAATGAATAGGTATACTGTGTATAAGAGCATGTTATAGGCAAAGACCAAGAGAAGAAAGAAAGAAAACAAAAATAGAGAACAACAAGGTAAATAAGAAAAATAAGTAGGAAAAGTAACTAAGGGAAGAACAAAATTAAGAGAGGCAAGGTAAAGGTTAGGCACCAGCACTGTCAGAAAGATACTGTTATAATACTTGGAGTACACAATGCGAACATTTATAGCACAATAAATACAACACTAATGACCAACTATCTTACAAGTATAAAACAGTTCAAGCAAATTTCAAACATAGAACTAGGCAGTACATCTATCTTTGTCTATACTTTCACAGGCTAAATTAAGGGAATGCACAGTGAACTAATAATGACAGAGAAACGAGCAGTAAATACTGTTTTAATGGTTAAAAAAAAGAATGGTTGTAAGGCAAAATAGATACAATATACACCAGTGTACAACTGGTTTAACCAGGGTAAAAATGCAGGTATCCATGAGCATAATAAAAAAAAACACAGCTGTTGGCGAACTATTGTGGATTTAGTATACAAGCCTGCAAAGTACATTAACTAATTGCTAAAGCTAAGACAAGCAGGGTGTGCAAGATTTATAGTGACTAACTCAGAGTTAAATCAGCAATAAATTAACAAATATGTCCTAACAAACTGTTAAAATCTAACAATACATTACAGATAGGATGATTTAACTCACTGGTTAGTGAAGTGAGCAGCATACGGCAGGACTGACTCGTGGGCTAAGGAATGACTTAAAAATGGCACCACAAGTAGCACTGTAACTATATAGACTTTGGGAGGAAGGCAACTAAAAAGGGGGGGCAGGGGTGACAGAAAGAGAAGAAGGTAACTGAAAGGGGGAGGGGACGGGGAAGAAGTGAGCATGAGGACGGAAAGGTAGATGGGAATATAGAGCTGAGGAGAAGGGGGTGGAATATCAAAAAAAAATCGGTGATTTGGACACATGCAGTGCCATGGAGCTACCAACAAGCTCAGAGTTACAGGAAATTACTACAATATAATATTGGATGAAATTCAATTAAACAGAGCTATTGTTTAAAAAAATGAAAAAAGAAAAATACACTAGACAGAAGCACTAATAGCTCTGGGGCTGCTACTAAGTTGAGCTGGAGGTACTGTCACCTAGAGGTGAAAAGTATAAAAGATTAGTACACGTATTGAAAACGGGCAAGGGGGAAACAAAAATCAGGGAGGGAGAGAGGTATAGAGACCACAGTAGGCTGCTTGCGTACGTGCTGCAGATCACCTAACAATGTTATTAAATTGACTAAAAAGTATTAATTACAAAAACTAGTAGAACATACATGCTGGTGGTCTTGGGGAAGGTAGTATTCTATAGAATACTGATGATACCAAGGAAATTAGGCCATCCCAAGATGATTTCCTTACGAGGGTGGTTGCTTGGTTCTATAACAGTAGAACAGGGAGCACCCCGGGTGGAAGAAATGCAGGATAAGCAAGATGCTGGTGGTCTTGGGGAAGGCAGTATTCCATAGAACACTGATGATGCCAAGGAAATTAGGTCACCCCAAGATGCTTTCCTTACGAGGGTGGTTGCTTGGTTCTATAACAGTACAACGGGTAGCACCCGGGTGGAAGAAATGCAGGATAAGCAATCGGCGAGTGAAGCGAGCAGTCTACTGCAGAACTGACTGATGGGCTCGGGAACAATTAAAAAATTTCCACTTTCACTTCCATAATCTTCTTCATGCGTGTCTTACATACTTCTTCCACTAACATAAACATATCCATTTTCTCTATGACAAAGCTGGCTATACATACATATATATGCATTTAGATTAACTACTCCTTAAAGACTGGACTGTAGGGACAGTTGCATGCTATTCCCTCAGCAACTTTGATTTTATTGGTCATTTGCCTAAATTACTGAATGATAAATATTCTTTCAATTAATGTTAAAGGTTTGCATCATATTATTAAGAGAACAAAACTAATTAACCTAATCAATCAGTACTTAGCCGATATAGTTTTTTTTTGTAGGAAATCCCTCTTTCTTTGACAAATCATTCAGTACTTGTATCTCAAAAGCTTTTCAAACATTTATTAACTCTTCCTATAATAAGGCCAGAGGTGCAGCAATTTTGTTTATTCATCCTAACTTTAAAATCCTTGATAAGATCATGGATAGTAATGATAGGATAATGTTGGCCAAATTTCAATTAAAAAATTACTTTTATAACTTGTTCATTATATGCCTCTTATATATATATATATATATATATATATATATATATATATATATATATATATATATATATATACATATATATATATATATATATATATATATATATATATATATATACATATATATATATATATATATATATACACACTGGGTTGATAAATCTTAATTTTAATGATATTATTCTGCCTACAGCTATTAGTGTTTGTTTTTCTGCAGAGACAAGACATTATGATGTAAATGCAATGAAAAGGTTTATAAATAGTCACAAATTAATAAATAGTTGGAAATATAAATATTCATTAATGCAAGTTTTCATTGTCTTAGATGTTAGATTTAAAAAGTCAGCAAGATTAGATCACATTTTTTTGTTTCCTTGTATACCTCAAAATATCTCAAAGGTGTGACAATTTTGTCTGGACTTACTTCAGATCATGACCTTGTTCAAGCAAAGTTTCTCTAGCTATACTCTAACATTACAAGGAACATTTATTTTGATTTAAAAAAAAACTTAATTATTCTAATGAAATAAAAGCAGCAATAGTGGAATTCTGAGCTAAAAGTCTCAAACTATAATCTATTATGCCTGTATTTGGACAGCTTTAAAGCCCTTTATTTCTAGAATTCTTTTTCAAATAACATTACAGAAAAAAACACAAGAAAAGACAATAAATTCCATTTCAAAACAACTTATATTTTGCAACAATTAGTTGGCACTGGCATTCAAAAAAAATGGAATGAAAAAGAAAATGGGAAGGGGTCTATATAGACCTTATTAGAGCTGAAATATTAAAGGATAGAAAAGAGAGATACTTTAACACAGAGTGTCATGAGTCATTTTGTAAAGATTTGTTTAATTTTAACTCAAATAATCAGATCATAGAATCACAGAAAATACAAGGCAGGTGGGGCTATAGGCCATTAATATCTTGCCAGTGTCCATCCTGGTCTTACCTCACTGTTCAAGAAGGTCTATGCCAGTCATGCCTAGGATGAATTTATAAACGCCCATCCAGTTATCTAGCTCTCATCTGAAGGAAAATTAATAAACTGCACTGCTTAATTTGGAGAAGAACTTTGTTCTAGAGAAGGAATAGAAATTGTATGACAAATATATCTGTCCACCTTGTTTTGTTTCTTTGCTTAAATAGATTTACTTATCTGTGCCTACTATTTGTAGGACTGTTTGATTTATATAGGTATAAGAGGTTTTGTACTACTGGACACCTTATGGCCCAATAGCTAAGACACATATCACCTCAAAAGACTTTATAGGATACTACATACAAGAACAGAGCTTCTAGTCTTTCTTTGTAGCTCAATTATTTAAGCCCTTGGTCTTTCTGGTTGCTTAAAGTGTCTAGTGAGATGCATCCCAAAGGGGTGCTGTATTCTATGATAGGACTTAGTGCTGAATACAAGGGGAAAAATACTTCATTTCATCTTAAAGATACACCTTTTACTTTGAGTTGTACATGGCAAAAGATATTTTAACAACCGTTGCAACATGATGGTCAAACACGGCCACCCATGTTCCAAGATCTCTTACTATGCCCTTTAGTTTGAAGTGAGATGGAGTCTGTAATATAACATGAAGGAAGGATTTGTTTACATGTGTGACAATACCGTGCTTTTGGTGTTAAAGTTGAGTCTGTTTTTAGTACAACAGTTATTAACAAATGTAAGCTCATGCTGGAGTGTCTGTGTGTTAGATGGGTACTGGAGGACAACAGTCAGATTACAATCATCAACAAACTTGAGATCCTCATTTGTGATTTGGACATCAAAGTACTAGATGCTGAAAATCAGATGTCCAAAGACAGATCCTTGGGGAATGCCACTGGTCATTGTCTTGCTCTTTGAAGAAGCACCCAGCACTTTCACTGTTTGGGTTCTGTCCTTCAACCAATTTGCAATCTAATTACATCAATGGGTCAATCTGGAGTGCACTTGGTTTGATTATTATGTTGGTAGGAGGTATAGTATGAAATGTCTTGGTAATGTCAAGGTACAGTATAGATTTCATGTCTACTGCCCACTGCCTGTGCCACAACCCTTGTGACATCCCCTCTCTGGGCCAGTAATCAAGGAGCCTCAATCCTCACCACTGACACTGGTAAGGGATGTTCACTCAGAACAAAGATAAATACACACAGTATTTCCAGATGCAGCTCTCTGCACCAAGCACAATTTCCCTTAAGAGCACATAGGGAACATACTCTGTCCTGGGGCTGGGTTTATCCTCTCTCTCCAGGCCCCAAATAAGACTCCACATGGACACAGCTTTAGGTTTAAGTCTTTAGCGGAGTGTTCCAAGCCAAGTCTTCCACAACCTCTCTGTGAAAACAGTGCTCTGTATCCCTGCTCCAACTAGCTGACACACACTCTGAGATTTGATTTTCACACACACACACACACACACACACACACACACACACACACACACACACACACACACCTGGGAATGGCTGGTATAGATTTACCAGCTATGCCCCCTCTGCCCAGACTATAAGGTAGATGTTGCCACCAGAACACTCCAAAGCCAGCTACGCTAAGACTCTTACAAGGGTACCCAATTATACTGAGTAAAATTAATACTAATACAAATGGTAGTGTTTGACCAATGCAGCAAGGCTTTCAAGAACTGCCACAGTGTCACCAAATGAATGTAAGTACTCTCAAAGGTTAAAATATTCTCTAAAAGACCAGCCACAATGGAAAGTTTAAATATATTTAATAATAAAAGGACATGAAAATCCTAAATATCTACTTACAATAAACACTGGAGTTTCACTCTCAGGAAATATTACAAATAAATCAGATGAAAAGATTCACACAGATACAGAAAAGCAGTACTTATCTAATCTCATTATATTTTCCTGACTGATCTAAAGAATTACTATTCCTGGTTACTTACTAAAACAAGAAATATGAAGTGGGCGAGTGATCCTTTGTCAGGTTTGAAAAACAGACTCTCCTGAGGCTTCTGTCTCATCTAGTATTAAAGCATCATTTCAGTGCTGGATTACAGAATGACATCACATACATCTGGTTATCTGACTTTGCTTCCCATCCTTTACTAGAAACTGAATCAGAATCTAATACATATATGTCATAATTCATAGACGTAGAGCTTTACTAAGATGTGTTACAGCATCTGGAAGCTATAAAACCATTTCAAAAACTTCCACCCTTCAGGTTAGCAATTAGTTCACCTCTAAGGACAATATAGTAGGATTCCTAGTCCTGGTTTTCACAGCCTTTTTGTCTTTGGCTGCAATCTGAACTACAAGATACAATCTTTATGGCTTAAACCAAGTAATTGAACTTCAGACTTTTTTCAAAGTTAACTGGACTAAAATTAACCTCTTCTCTTCCAGGATCCTCTGTTATAATATATTCATTTCAATAGTTAGAATACAGTCTGACATACAGGTACATTTCTTTTCTGTCCAGCAGGACCCACTGTTGGTGCATTTTCAATCCAAGCACCTGTACAAATATGTTTGATATACAAATAACATACAGTTCTATACAATACTCCAGCTAGCTATGCTTGCATATATTACACATACATTGCCCTACTTCTCCTGGCATAGCTGGCAATAACTCATATCATCACAGTCTCAAAGATTTTAACAGATTCTTCAGACAAGATACAATCCTGACAAAGCCAAACTACTGGGGATCAAGTATGATAAGAATTCTGATATCAGCATTAATTATGTTCATTATGTCCATTATGATATCCTTCATGGCTTTGCACGAGAATTGACAGACTGATAGGACTGTAATTTCCAGGGTCAGTGGTATGGCCACTCTTATAAAATGGCATCACCACATCTGTGCACTTTCCCTTAGGACGAGAGCAAGTTGCTAAGCTCATGTTGAAGAGAATAAGGAGTGGGTTTGACAGTGTTTGTTATGTGTTGTTTATTAAGAAGCCTGGTATTTTTATCAAGTGCCACAGAGGATGTTTTTTTTCATTTTAGAAACTACTTTTCGTAAATATGCTCTTGTGATAATTGATAGTTGGAGACCTTCGG
The DNA here is from genome assembly GCF_019279795.1 of Protopterus annectens. Classification (NCBI taxonomy): domain Eukaryota; kingdom Metazoa; phylum Chordata; order Ceratodontiformes; family Protopteridae; genus Protopterus; species Protopterus annectens. The sequence continues at coordinate 662,124,532 of NC_056748.1, forward strand.
GGATATGTGGATTTTGTACACATTGTCTCTGTGGTGAAGACTGCACTAAATTTGCTTATTATTATGTTGGCAATATCCACTGGAACTGAGTGGTGTTTCCATTTTCAATTATCTCTGAGCAGTATTGAGTACTATTCCTTACTTTCCTGACATAACTAAAGGATACATAGTCGTCTTTATCTTCTGATACTAGTCTGGGTTCATATGATACCTTCATTTTCCTGATGGCATTTTTTAACTGCTTTGACAATTTTTCTGTGTTGTGCTTAAATTGACAGACTTTAGTTTTGTTGCATATTTTAAGTTTTTTTTTTACTGTATAGTTTGTTTATGCGTGTGTGTATTTTGCTTTCATCTAGGTAGAATAGCTAAATTAATTCATTTACCCAGATTTAGGTTTGTATATTTGAAGTCACTGTATTCAATGGTATTTGTAGCTGAAGATTTAGTTATTTTGATGGGGAAGGTCACCAATTTGTGATTGGAATTAACCAGTGAACAGAATACCATGAAAAGGGTACAAATACATGCTATGCTTGTAAGGACTAGTTCAGGAATATTTGCCCTTTAATAAGCTCTTTGACAAATTGGAAAAAGGAGTTCTTGTTTAAGAAGTTTAAGAAGCTTTGGGCATGCCTTACCATTGAGGTATAGGTTTTCCAGTGAATCATCAGGTAACTAAATGACAGAGTTGCTGTTTATAAGAAATTTATTAAGAGTATTTAATAATCTGATATGGTTTTCAGGGTTATATATATATATATATATATATATATATATATATATATATATATATATATATACATACATACACACACATATATATGCACACACACACACACATATATATATATATATATATATATATATATATATATATATATATATGCTCCCTATTATATCTTCGAAGACTCAAACTTTTGAATGCATCTTTACTGAAGTTAAAAGAATGAAAATTTATAACAGCAGAAGGGCATATAAGCGATTTCTTTCCCTGGGAAAGAAATCGCTTGGCCGCCTCTGTTATGTCACCATTTTCAGAGTTGGTATATTTAGTTGGGGGGGGTGAAGCCCCCCACTTTGTTTTGTTTGTAGTGATTTTTTTTTATTGAGCCAAGCGATTTCTTTCACAGGGAAGGAAATAACTTGTATGCCATTTTGCTGTTTTAAATTTTCATTCTTTTAAGTTCGATAAAGACACATTTGAAGGTTTGCATCTTCGAAGATATAATAGGGACCCTATATATATATATATATATATATATATATATATATATATATATTGTTCGAAAAGTATGAGAGCCACAATGTAAGGTAACTTGTTACTTAGACTCATAACATTGAGAAATGTTACACTAATGTAGTCTTGTGTTGGTTTGTTTTACTAATTAGATTGGGAAGTCTATAAGTTGGACATTGCCTAAAAGGCACTATGAACTAGGCAGCAAAGATTTTCACCAGTATACAGAAGACTTGGAATTAGAGGTGCAATCAGTCTTTGGTAAATCAGTTTTGATCGTTAGAACATCTCATCTCATGATGACACATACTGGATTCCCTGTAGAATGACACCAGCTGTTAAGCCTTTTCTTAAAAAACAATCATCTTTTCTTTGTTATTCAGCATCATTTTTGATGGCAGGATTCTACTCAATACCAGTCTTTTCTGCATGCATTGAGAGCTTTGAAATGTATCTCTGCATAACTTTATACAGCAAATAAAACATACTGTTTCATCTATGTATATCCTATTTTTACATTCATCTGCAGTTTTCTTATTGATTTTAGTCAGAGTGACAGTTTTCCGAGGGCAAGAAGTGTTTGTTTTTAATATCTTTATTGAATTAGCACTTGTGACATAGGTAAACTTAAATTTACATAAAAGTAATCAAACAATATTAACAAATTCACATTTCTAAATATTGTAGGGTATATAACAATGTATATGCTGTGTAATCTAAGTAATGTTACATGAATTATTCAGTTCCTACCTTCTCTTAAACCTTACTCCTCCTCCAAAACATTTTTCTGCATGCATTGTTCCCACAATTTCCATTTTTTTATGTAATTTACTCCTACTGTTTTCTAAAGGTTTAACTTTCTCTTATTCTATGTCTGTTACAATATTCACTACTTTTAAAGTATAGTTGGTGTAGATTTTAATTTCCATTTTCTAGTAATTATTTTTTTGCAGACACCAGAATTAAACTTAACAAGGCCTTATTATATCAAGGCAATTCAGATCCTGTATCCCTGCTGAAATAAATAATTTTCTTAATTACACTCATTTGCTCACTAAGTATTCTTGACAGAGTAAAGTCTGCTAACTCATTGCACTCCCAAAGCATATGTTTGCAGTTACCTCTTTCTTCTTCATCACACCTCCAACATTTCCCAGCTACCTGAGGATAAATTCTGTATAGGGTATAAAAGTATCTATGCAAATACTTCCAAGCAAAAATCCTCAGTCTTCTAGATTTTGTTACCTATTTCGGAGCCATACATATGCCCTATTGTTCCATTGTGAACTTCATATCTAATCTCTCTTCCCAATCTTTTCAGACCTCTTCTGATTAATTCCTATAGTTATCATGCAATAGTTCATATGACCTACTGATTATCCCATTAACAGCAGCTTTTGTTCTAGAATCAATTAAAAACTCAACCAGTGCAGGTCTTTCAGTTAGGATTCCTATTCCCTTTTCTTTTTGTCTATATTCTGATATCAATTAGGGATAAGAAAGGCAATCACTAGCCTGAAATCCAAATGTCTTCCTGGCTTCTTCCTATTCTATTACCTTTCCTTCTCTAATTATTTGTTCCCAATACATTGGTTCTCTTGACAGCTTCCTGCAGTAAATTCCAGCCCCCTCTTGTCTATTATCTGTACCCCTATAGTTGCAGTCATCCCTATTGGTTGAATCTCCTTTTTCCATTCCTGTGTTGACTTAGTTCTTGACTTAGTTCTTAGTATACTTTCTGCTATCTTATAACTGCTATTCTCCTTAAGAACCATGTTCAAAATCCTTGAATTGCCCCCCCCCCCGCTTTATAAATGTCCCTTTCCACTTCAAATTGTAGCTTTCTGTCTGTGTTAACCATGTAGTGAATGTTAAATGACAGAAAATATATCGGTGCTGTTTCTGATAAACATATCTTAAATATCAGAATTTACTATGCAACTTCAAGTACAACTGAATATGGGTATTTTCCTGTCTTTTTGATGAAGTTTGAGTTTAAAAAGCCAATTATCCTCTAGCTTTTATACATCAAATTATTATCATTCTGCAATTAAAATGGAGTCATAGGACATTCTCAATGTCTGTAGCAGTTATCATTCTTTTATTCAACAGTATTTTATTAGAACATAGTAAAATATGTGATTTTCTTTTGTATATGGAATCACTTTATCAGAATCATTTGATTTTGCCCACTTGACTAAATTTATAGAAAATACAAGTCTCAATTTTTCAGATAAAACACCAAGTCCGGATCACATTCGAATGGAATTTTATACATTTTTTTCATAAAAGTTAGCCACAAAATTACTAAGGTTAATAGAAACACTTCTGATTTTTTGAAATCACATAGAGCCCTACCTTTTCCCTTGCAAAATTAATTTTAATTAAATAGCATGAAAAAATAACTATAGATCCATCTAGTTATTGTACCAGTTCACTGTTGAATGCAGAGTACAAAACTTTTTCATAAATAGTTAATACATGACTTTTGTGTGAATATTTTTTAATTTGCACCCAAATCTTGTTGGCTTTATTCCAGCAAATGTGTATATTGCCATTTAACTTTTACAAGCAATTTTGATTTCAGAAACAATAACATTTTATTCAATACAACCTCCACTTTTGTTTCATTAGACACAGAAAAAGCCTCTGACATCATAAATAGTGAATTTCTACATGATGTATTATCTAAATTAGGCCCTCCAATTTCATTACTTAGTATTATTCATGCTTCATTCCATCAAACTAAGTACTACATCACAGTGGATTACCCTCCATTTATGAGCTCAAAACACTGGAATACAGCAAGGACCTTTATCTCTGATCCTTTTTTTCTTTTAGATATTAATTCTATTCTCTGAAGTACCGAGCACAGTATATACATTTCCTGTATGCCAGTTCACAGTAATCATATAAAATGTATAGCTTGCATGCTAAAGTAAAGTAGAAGATTCCTGAAGTAAAGTCCTTACATCACTAGCATTAAAGAATTTATAGGGTATAATATTATCTTTATCAAATCTAAAATTATGTTGTTAAAGACAAATTATATTGTTCCTTACCAAATTCCTTGTGTTAGAAAAATAAAGTTTTGGTGCTAGATCTAGTCTATATACTCAGATTACTTAGCTGAAGAAATACTAATACATACTTATAAAATTATGGAAATATATGTCATAAATAGTACTATATTAATCTTAATAGGAATGTTCCGGGCCCGGGGATATCCCTTGAAACTTTTGATAGCAGTTAGAAATGAGGTGATGGGCAAAAGGGATACATCATTCACACCCATTTTGAATGGGATGGGTGAAACTTTTGGTAAATTTATTGTGACCTCTGATTCTAGAGCACTTATCTTGAAATACAATAACCAGGCACCACAGGTTATAGATATCATTAGGAGAGCATGGGACTTGTCCTTTGATACTGAAATAAAAAATGAGTTAGTTCAGATGCCACATGTAACATTTTCTAGAGGGAGAAACATCAAAAATCTATTAGAAAAACACAAGGCAGAACATACATGCTCCTGTATATATAAATGCGGGGCATGTAGATTCTGCAAATTTATTAATGATGGACCCTATGTTACAGTCTGGGGGCACAATAGGTCAATCCCCTGCCCAGGTAGATGTTGTTGTAATTCCAAAATGGTCTATTTGGCAACATGTACAACATTGTCAGATTTTTACGTAGGAAAAAACACTCGCAAGTTGAGAGAAAGGATTGCAGAACATCTAAGAGCTATCAAAAACAAAGACACTCACAATGCCTTGTATGTACATTCCATCAAATGTACCAATTTCAAAAAATTCATCTTTTTTGTGATTGATCTGGTACTAGAGAATGAAAGAGGGGGTGATGACAATGTTAAAATTGAGTCCCTTGAATACAAATGGCAAGTTATTCTTAATGCTACATCTTTTCCGGGGCTCAACGATCACATCTCAATTATGCCATTGCTTAAACAGAGAGCTATGGCTATTTAATGCTACTTAGATAGCGTTTGAGTGTATTGTTTAAGGAATTCATTCCAAGCAATTATTGTAATGCATTTTGACAACATTATAGAAATAACATTTAGTCAAAAGATGAATGTAATGGGTTGACCCTAGAATGTGTATTAATTCAGCTTGATTTATTTTATTTTATTTATATATTAGTTTTACTTAATATGTTTTTATACAATTATTTTTTTGTATTTGGAATGTATTGGTTTATTAGCATATTTAATTAATTAAGGTGTGTGATAGGTGGATTTGAATGTCTAAAATATTCATAAGTGTTTGTGATGCAATGCTCCTTGTACTCTGAAGAAGCCATTGATTTATATATGGTGAAAGCACTTAGTATTTTGGAGCTTGTTGTGAGCTTTGTCAATAAACAGCAGTCGGTGCAGTTTGTATTCATTTTGCTTTTTACTAGTTTTTACCCTTTTGGGTTGTGTGCTATATTAATCTTACTATATTCATTTTTCTTTTCTGGGCAGGATAAATTTACTTAAGCTAAACATCCATATTAATACATAAAAACTGTAGGTAGGAAGAATACGTCAGGCACTTAAGAACTTCAGAACTTACAGTTGAGGAAGAACAAACTTGAGGCTGTGGATTCCTTTTAAAATACAGCTTTAATTCTTCAACATGCAGTAAGCACAGGAATGCAGTCAAATCTAGCAGTGCAGTTCTTAAAAAGTAATTTAGCAATCAGCAAAACTTACAAGTCTGATCAGTCCATTTCTTTTCCATTGAGCACTTTCATTCATTAGACTGTACATAATCGAACCTCATCAGAATGGTTTTAAGTAAAGTGCTGCAATTCCTTACATTTAAATTGTCTGAGAGTGAAACTGGGGAAGGGGTGGGTGTGTACATCGAAGGAATGTGCTGTGTATCTAATCCATCTCAGCATACTTTTAATAGTTATGCGGCCATTAAGCCCTTGTTCTTGGTCTGTGTGGAGCAAGATTTGCCATTTTAACTCTTTCATTTCCAGTACTGGATTGGGATCTCCAAAAAGGAAGTTTACCTGTTCAATGGCAGCAAATCTGTAGTCTGTGTATGGGCCAGGCTCTGGTATGCTTGGCTAGAACATTTCTTTCATCTTGTGATCCTATGGCCTGAAAGTGTTCCCTGATCCTGCCTTAATTTTTCTTGTTGTTTTCCCTATGTAATAGGCCTCACAGTGAGTGCAGATGCCTATGTACACTACATTGGTAGATTGACAGTTACTGTAGCACTGAATCTGGATTTGGTGCTTTGGTGTTTTCAGAACCACTACATCTGTGGCCAGTACCTTTTCGAACCAGTTGCAGTGCCCACATTTGGTCATGCCTGGGGGTGTGGAGGGCATCTGCCCATTCCGTGTGGTGGTTTTAAGGGTGTGCTTTAGATTGTATGACCTTTTGTAGCTGAACGAGGGTGCTGTCCCAAGCAAGGGGGCCAGATCGGGGATGCTTTCAATGATCCTCCACTGTTTGCTAAGAATTTCCCTAAGTGCGGTTGTGTCCACAGAAATGAGGATTGGGAATTTTGGTGTGTTTTCTGGAGGTTTGGCAGGTGCTGGTGTGAACCCGCTTCGAAGAATGGGCAGGTAGTTAGTGTCCCTGTTTTGGACCACAAATTGAATTTAGGAATTTATGATGTGGTCTGGATAGTGCCTCTCTAGGAATAACTGTTTTAACAGAGAACATTCTTTGAGAAAGACCTGGTCATTGCTGGTGATACTGCTAATTCTAATGCACTGTCCCTTAATGATGCTCTTTTTCATGAAGGGAGGGTTCTGGCTTTGGTAGTCAAGGTAGTTGTTTCGGAATGTTTTTTTTTTTCTGTACAGGTTGGAGCTAAAGGTTTTCTTTTCAGTGTCTAAGGAAATGGTGAAATCCAAGAAATGGATCTCTGTGCCCTTGCCAGACAGGGTGAACTCCAAGAACTGTATGCTGGAATCTATTTTCCGAAGAAAAAGGTCCAGTTCTATGTGGGTGCCCTCCCAGATGAAAAAGATATCAAGTATGTATCTTTTGCATAGATTAACTTTTTCAAATCCTTTGATGTGAGTGAGTGTTTGGTCTTCCCAGGAACTGACCACGAAGTTAGCATAGGCCAGGGACATTTTTGCACCCATGGCTATTCCCTGTGTCTATTGGTAGATGTCCTTTTGGAACTCAAAAAAAGTTGGTGTTAAGCACCAGGGAGGTAAGTTCCATAAGTCTCTTAATCTTTTTTCTTCCTAGCCTAGTGTGCTTCCTCAAAAAGCTACTGACTAGCTCAGTGCCTTCCTTATGTGGGATGCTTGTGTACAGGGCCACAACATGCAGGGTGATTAGGGTTTGGTTCTGGCCTGTGACTTTGTACTTAGGAAGCTCGTTCAAGAATAGCCAGCATTCCTTCAGGTAAAATTCCACTTTCTGGGTGATAGGATTAAAAATACTGTCAAGCAGTTTGAAGATGAACTCCACTTTGGTTTTCACATGATCAAGCCTCAGATGTATGCATACAAGATCTATAGCTTGCATAGGGGCAGTGTACTGTCTAGTAGCAACAGGCTGGAATACATGACTGTGATCATTTTTTTTTACTTTTCTCACAATCACATATTAGAAGCAAATACAGGTAAGCTAACTTTGGGAGGTAGGCTTAAGGGGGAATATTGTGAATATAGATCTAAGATTGACCATTTAAATTATGCTACTACATTCCTATTGTCAGATGGACACACAGATGGCAGCTGTCTTTTGGTGGTGGGAATAAAAAAGCAAACTGTATGATGTGTGACAGTGTCAACTTGAAATATATGACTGACACCATTTATTCATTCACTTTCACCCCAATCTAACATCAGAGGAATGTACAGAAGGCGATTGTTTTGTTTTTTGAAGAGGAGACAGGCACTATGCTGATATGATTTGTGTATCTTTGCAGGAAGCATTTATCATCTCAGTTTTTGGGAACTACTTCTTTGTCAACTTTGATCATTAAGCCTTGGGCACAACTTAATTTCTTCCTTGAAATTAACAATAGGACTGAATTTATTCACTTAGTTATTTATGATTTTTGTTGAGGCCAAAAAAAGGCTTGGGAAAAAGCTCTAAAATGTACTTCAGAGCATCTTGAACCTCATGGCTTCTGAGGCCCAAAAATTCTCCAGACTATCTGCTTAATTCGGTTTCTTCCTCCTCAGTTATTACACTACAGTTATTTGCTAATTCGGGAGTGGTGAAAAGATGCAGGAAGAGCATGAAGATTGATACTGAATTTCTTTCTTTAGCCACAATTTTTTTCAGGCCATACTTGGCTCAAAAGATTTGAAAAAAAAGGCTCTGAAGTGCTATTCAAAGCATCTAGAACCCAATGGCTTCTGGAGAGCAGAGACCTCTGGCTTAATTTGATTATTTTCTCCTCATTTATTATGGCACCATACTGGTCAGGTAGAATATACTGAAAGACTGTAGAAGAAATCTGATGAGTACAACAAAGTATGAGAAAACAAACAAACAAAAAAGTAAATGGTGGTGCAGCGGTAGCATTGTTGCCTTACAGCAAGAGGTTCTCCTGTTCGATTGTCGGCTGGAGTGTGGGGAGTGCCTTGTTTGTGGAGTCTGCATTTCCTCCCCATGGTTGGATGGGCATTCAAAAGACATGCATAAATGGGCGTGCCTTCGTTGAAGGCTGGACGTCAAGCTGGCACCTCAGCATTCGTTAAAAAATCTACTGCCAATCATTAGCAGACAGGAGTTCCGCTGTGGCAACCCCTAACCGAGAAAAGCCAAAAGGCAACCAGCAACCAATCTGAATGGTATGGAAAGGCTAGGATGAGGGAATGTAGGGGGTATGCAGGGTGGACAGTGGACAGCTGTGGGTCCATGGAGTCTTCTTCCTAGAACTTTATTTCAACAAAGGCCAAAGTCAAAATATCCAGTACTGCCAGGGACTGCCCCATTTAAGTACATCACACAGCTCATCCACAATGTGTATTGCTATCCATAAAATATTTTATAACACTGTAACATCTGAATTAAAAAAAAATGCAAGATGCTTGGTTTTGTCATATTTATGGTATCATGACTGCAGTAGTGATGCCCCCTCCCCCTAAAGATGGCCTTACCATTGACCTGGCCTCATCACCAAAACAGTGGGGTGCATCATGACTGACCTCATAAACTGTGACAGTAAGGGTCACTCTTGTTCATCTACGTGATGTAGTGCCAGCTATGCCAGCAGGAGTAGGGCAATACATGTGTAACATATGCCAGCAAAGACCCCCCCCCACTACCACATTTATCATCTCCAGCCTAGGAAATGTGAATCAAATATGTAGAGTCGCAGTCATCTTCCCAAGCCATCCCTCTGATGGTAAGATTGCTATTTAAACTCTGGTCATTGTCAAAAAAACAGTACACTGCCCATTTAAATCCACCCCTTTGAAAATGAATGAATTATCTTAAAAGTAAAAAAAAAAACTAAATACATAAAATAAAAAGTAAAACACTAGCTGCAACTAGCTACTCTGAAAATGGAACTGCAAGTAAAACAAACCTGATCTAACTATCCTAGCTAAGACTGATCTCTATAAAAAACTTCAAATAAAATATAAATCCAACAAATGCTGGCATAACCTACAGTTGGCTATTAAAATGCAATAAAAATGAACCATTACATCATTCAGGCCTCTGAAGTCTGAATCACAACATACAACTAATACGTCTCCTTGACCTCAGCTACAAAAGGGTTATTCAGACTTAGATTCACCTTAATTTACCTGGTCTAAAATGCAGACATCCAAATAACAAACATTAGCTAAATAAATAAAATAAAAACATAAACTAAGGAAGTGCTATGCAGTTCTACAGCCCAACCACAGGAACCATCTAAATGAAAATACACAGACAAACCTAAACAATGTCTTAGAAGGTCAAACAGTTGGAATATGTAGCTAATAACTCTGTTCAAAATCCATCAGTGGGTTAGGGGAACAGACTAAATCCAGTCTCACATTTATCAAAAATTCTGGGGCTACAAGTACGAGGATAAACACAAGCATTCATGGATAAATCCAGGGAGAGAAGCAGCCCAAGATCCTAGGCTCTTTCCTGGGCTTAATTGCCTGTTCTGAATCAGGAGATACACCCCTGTAAAATCAGCTTTAACCTGGTAATTTTAAAGTTTAGACCTCCTGCCAATAACAGACTTCCCTGCAGTTGTACTTTTGGAAATGTGCCACTATGACTGTGTTATACACAACCTCCAAAAATTATTTACCACTTAATCCCGTTACTGTTTTCAAAACAATTCTGGCATCTGGACATTCAGTTATTATGGTCTGTTTATACATGTCTGTCTATCAAATATATTGTCACAGCTAGTATACAACACTGATCTTTATCCCAGAAAAAGACACTGTCCGTATTTCTACTGAGGACATAAGAAGTGAGCTGATCAGTGTACTGACCAAGCCTTGGTGTCCTTTGAGCAGTCACAATTAGATTAAGCACTTCATCTGTAGTCTAATTACTAATCCCTCTTTAAATCCTTCAGACTGAGAATGCCGTATCCTATTAAAATGCAAATGCTTCAGTCTAACCAGTAATGATTCTCCTCCCTCTAAAGCAGTACATCTAACCTTGCACATTACCTAAACAATTTTAAGTGAACTATACAGAATCTGCTTTAGTTACATTTGGATCCTATTCATGAATGACAAATATTTTGTGCTCCAAAGGGTCAAATTCATTGCAAGCTTGCAAGAGGAAAATTAACAGCATATTGATAACTGTCTGCTCAAACTGTATCCACTATGCTTTACAGAAACTATTCCCCTCAAAACTTACTTGGATGCAGTTGCATGAAACTTACATCTTGAGTAAGTTGAAAATCCTTCATGAAAACGCACCATGATAACACTTCTATCCCATCATTAATATCCTCATGTCAAGGTCACTTCAACTTAAAGAAATAGCAATCATTAAAATTCAGAAAATGTCTCACTCTTCTTGCTGTAGGAAAGTGTAGACTTAGAGAGTTTAAACATCAGTACACTTTGAGAAGATGGAGGTAACTCATAAATGACGCAAGCTAACATTTATTAGTAGCCACTGATTCAGCTACTGAAGCTCAAGCCACTAAAATAATCACTTTAATATCAAACAACTGAAGGAAATCCATCTCAATATGTTTCTGTACATTACCAGGAATACAAGCAGCCTGACAATGCAGGCAAACCATTCCTCTGTGCTACAAATGCTATGGATTCCAGAAGTAAGTCAGTCAGCAAAGCAGGTTACAGCTACAGGTTTCTAAGCTTCTCTCACAGGAGGTGACCCAAGTGCCACTACATCACATCTTGGGCACACTTGAAGAAAACTGCAAGCTAATCCATCCTCATATGGGCCTCTATGCATGGAAACCTGCATGTAGAAATAGATCAAGGGACTTGTGGGATCATGCCAAAGGGGAAAGGCATATGCTCTACCCCCAGAAGGTGCTACCTGACATCAGTATCTTAATCACTACCAACTCTTTTTACCTTTATATGTCAAGAAATGAGTAAAGCAGATCTAAACATCAGATAATACCAAAGTGTGCAAGCAAAAATAATATAAAGAAATTTTATCAAGAAATTTAATGGATACCTAAAATTAATGCAATCTACAGAAAGCAATTGGGACTGATACCACTTTTGAAAGTAACTGATTATTTTTCTTGTTCCGGTCATAAAACAAAAATGTGTAGTAAATTATCATAAGTAGCAAAAGTCCTGCCCCAATATTTGTCAGTTCAAGTCACTCCAGTACATTTCTTACTGAATAATTATCTTGCTGACATGGCTGGAAAAGGAGGAACAACGATATGTCACTACCATCCAAACACTCACTTCCATATATATCTAAATCTAGAACCACATATTACAACAGTCCTAAGCTCAAACCAAATAAGCTCCAAGAAGCTTCTAATGTTTCTGGATATAGTTTTCCCCTATCTTTAGTGAGTCACAAAAAAACAGAATTAAACCACTACAACTTTAATATTCACCACAGAACAGATAAGGTAGTAAAACAGCTGCGTCTCAAACTAGCACCACAATTCACTACATGTATTCGTTTAACTGCCTTGCTGGAAAAAGGAACATTAGTCGATATTCATTTCTAGATGTGCTTTCAGATACCAGAGAAATGGGGCAATTGTCTCAGGGTTCACCACAACAGTACCAATGTATATGGTTTCTATTTTGCTTCTGCTAAATTGCATTGCTCACCCTTGAGCTATATTGCCTTATAGAACTGGAATTTATAAATGTATTTTCTCAGCTTGTTACCAAGATTCAAATTACACAGTCTGCAGTTCTTCAAAAACACACTGTAACCAGTGTAAGACATTGCTTTATAAATTTTCAAGTCAAGGGGGAGAAAGACTGGAAATGGTGTTCAGAAATGTAATTTATTACACAAAAACTAAGGCAACACAACAAAGTTTCTTTCTGCACAACAGTTTAATACAATGTGAGCTATAATATTAGAATAAAAACCTTCCATACATATTTGTACATCTGCCAATTTTTGTTGCTTCACTGAGGTCGCCAAACTCTACTAACAATGATAAGAAAGCAGTACAATGACTTACTGTAACATCAGATCTTACGTAAAGTGTTTGGTGAAGATCATTTTTTTTCAAGGTGTGAGTAACAACTCCACTTACAAACTGGATGAATGATATTAAAATACTGGCCACAATCTGCCAGTTAACATCTAAAAGAAAAGGCTCATTAGTGACAGTGTGACTAAAAATTGATAAAACAGATACCCTACTGGATTTACAAAATCTGAAAGCCCTGAAGCTGTGAAAATTAAATTATCCACAGCAAATCTCAAAATCCACTGTGATGTCATTAAGCATAGCTCTGAAATGTCCCTAATTTGGAGGAGCATACTTATTTTAAGTCATGATTTTTCACTGCACACGATGTACCTTGATTTAATCTTTCACACACTACTCTAAATCCCCCTCATCACACGACTTTTGAAACTGTTTAGTACACAATAAAACACACTATTTGACCAACGTATTAGTGACACCAATAATGTAAAGAAAAAGGACACCCACCTTGCATCTCCCTTTTTCAAAAGCAAACATGACCTTGTATGATAGAATTCTGCAATTCTGTTCATTAAAGTGCATATATGTTACACTATCTGATAAGGTGCTTATATTTTTCCATCATTTCTGTTTTTTTTTTTTAACGTGTTTCTGAGTAATATCCCTCATTCCTACTGAAAGCAGCTATTTGCTTTTCAAATTTTATGCTAATTAGATATTCAGGTTTTTGGCTGGATGCACCTACCATTCAAGGCCTTTTGCATCTATTATCAATGTCTACAGTGTAATATGCATGCCATTAAAGCATGTTTGCAAAGAGAATTCCTTCTTCCTCAGCCCTACTTGTGTCCACTAATTTACGGATCAGTGGACCTCAGAATAAGGATACTACACTGAGGTACTTTCTCTAACTTAGTATGCATTTCCCCAGCCCAGATGTTTAGTGTCACAGAGTTGAAAACTACAAGTCACAGTTTCAAAACAATTATAAGTATATAATGTGCACATTGTGAGATATGTCAACCCAAGCTGATTGATATATTTTAAACTTGTTTGCTTAGCCAAGGCTTTCTCTTCCGACTGCCATTGGTCTGATTAAGGAAGTGCAAGAGATGTTTGTTTTTAAAATGGTTAGTTATTTACTAATGCTGTGCCCATGTGACCAGAATCTGTATAATAATTTGAGTGTGTTAATAGCTTAACCGGTCAGTTTATTTCTGATGCCATTCCTGTTTGGTTATTTCTGATGCCATTCCTGTTTGATTGTCATCAGTGTGTCAGCATTTGCTTAACTTTAATAACAACAGTGTTTGTGGAGATTAAGATGGCTGCCTACCTGTGGACACTGGTGTTACTTGGCTCTGACTAGGATTCTAATTTATTATATCCAATTTTGGTACAGAGCCCATCTAAACTTGTAAAATGTAACCAATCTGCTAATAAAATCTATTTTTTTGGTTGCAATATAACTACATGAAGCAGATTCTAACACTGAAAGAGAAAAGGATTACCTTGGATTATTCTAAATATATCTGACTGGTTACACCCACAAGGTCTAACTGCTAATCTCTCAAAACAAAAGGAAAATATAGGCCAAAGATATAAAATAAATCAGACAACATGGATACTAAAACACAATTTTCTGCAGTATCTTCACTTGAAAAAGATACTTTTTCTAAAAGACCCAGAACTGGGAAACAGCAAGAATCAAATAAGCTACCAAGTAAAACTAAACCAGACTAACTCACAAACCTCAAAGACTTAAAATAAGCTTTCCAGCCAATACAACTTGATATCCAAAAATTTTCTGACCAGCTTCAAACTTTTGGAGACTCTATTAATCAAATTGCAAACAGAATGGAAAAAATGGAACCCAAAGTCCTAGAAAATGAGATTAGACTTGATAAACTTCAGAAAGAAATGGAAACAATTTTAAATGCCTGCAGAATATACAACAAAAGGTCGCAAATCTTGAACCAAGATCTAGGCAAAATAATATTATTATAAGAGGTATCCTGGGACATATCGAACAACCAAAACTACTGGTATCAATTCACCAAATTTTGGGCTCCTTGCTGGAAAGTCCATCTGAGGCTAAACACATAACCACTGAGAGAGCTCACTGTGAATTTGCTATCCCCCAAACCCAGACACACCGAGATAAGCACATGTTAAATTTCTTCAATATCAAAACTTCTATAAAATTCTTTCCACTGCAAAGAAAAAAAAAATTCTCATTGGGAACGGACCTTCCGTTACAAATAAAGCAAGAAAGACAGAAACTCTCCCTGTTTTGTGCATACCTGATACAACAGAAAATTAAGTTCTAGATGAAATACCCCAACACGTTGCTTTTCCAACATAAAGGTCCACAGTTCATGAAGCAAAAAAAATGCTTTTTGTAATGCATTTAACACAACACCTGATGCACAGCCTGTTAAGAGTGGATTTCCTCCATGGACTGCGGCTTCAGTATTGTATCCATGATGGTGGGAGTTATACTTTCTTGAACTGTTTTTGCAGCTCCTTGTTTTTTTGGTGGGTCTGGAAATTGCCGTGATGCTAGCTCCAGGTCAGAATTCCTTGGTGGCCTTCCTATTCACGAGAGACTTTTGGCAGGCTACCTGCATTAGTCCCCCAAAAGCACAGTTCCTATTTCCCAAGCTTCCTCACTATCTTAAAGGGACATGATCACTCATCCATGCTTAACATTATTCCACCCCCTCAATCGTACAGCAATGATGATCGGCAAGACTTGCTTTACCTTGCAAAGGATCATACATAGGTGGGGTATAAATGCCAGAACTGGTAAACTGTCTCTAATATAACTTTATATACTTTATATATAATTAATAATATGGCGGGAAAAAAGTATTTCCAGACAGTGAGCTTTACATAGCAAATAGGATCCGTTCTACCTCTAAATCAACCACTTAATATAAATTTCATTAATAGTGCTTGCCATACAAACGTTATTAATATGTATGAGCAGTTCAGGTTGAGTTTTTATTATTTTCTTTTCTGGTGGCAATTGAAATATTACTTGAAATGTGAGACAGGACAGAAAATGGCACCCACAGGCTGTCCTGTTTGTATTGATTGGTTTGGCTAGACTTGAAATACCTTCTGTAAGATGCCTAAAATGAACCATTCTCGTACATGTTTCAACAATTCTACATTGTCAAAGCCAAAGTAGTGGAAGAAACCGTTCTGAAAATGCTAAAGACTCTGGATGTTTGCTGTGATATTATGGATAATGATGTTTGAATACCATTCTATGTCTCTATCACATCTTAGTCTATGATGTTGACTTGTTTTCTACATTGCTTTATATAATATAAGTTAGACTAATGGTTCATTTGGCCAAATGCCAATTGATAAGTATATTTGATGCAGCTGTTTTCTTCTGTTTTTGATATGGTCAATAATTTTCCGACATCATTTGTAGGTGACCAAACTAGTTTTAATCAACTGTATATCTTAGGAAAAAGCTCACTCTTTGGGGCTCTTGATAAAGTCAGTTAATTATTATTTGAGATTGTAAGACACCATAGCCCCAGTGAATAATCTAAAATATAAATAAGTATACCAAAAAGAACTGATTTATGAAAAGAGCTGATTGGGTATACAAACTGACACTCATTTAGATATACTTGAATACAGTAATAAATATTTAGTATTATAAGAAAAACAACATGAAATGTCTCTCTCTCTCTCAACTATTTGATACTGAACCATAAACACAGAGCTGTCACCTTTTCAATTCCTGTCATAAGACATCCAAGACCCCACCTTATATACCTAACCAAACTAAACTTTAAAGGTTTGGCAAACTTACACTTTTTTCTTTGCTGTTTGATCTTATGGTTAGATACTCTACAGTTAATAAATATACATTACATACATTTATTAACTCATGCTGTTTGAAGGTTGTACTTGATGTTGCACCTGATGGTAGACACCTACTATAAAATATTTTAAAATATACAAGAGAATGATACTCAATGTATTTTAAATATGTAATGATATTATACAGGTCAAAGGTCTTTCTGTCATTTGTTTTAAATATACCTGTATGTACTAGGACCAATAATAGACTTGATGAGTAACTGTAGTTTTGTAGTTGCACATGCAGTTCAGATGCATTTCTCAAGATGTTGAGACAATTAACTGCCTTTCACACTAGATTACATCTTTTCTATGTTTCTATTCCCATACCCTCTCTACCTATTCTCTTGCTACTAACTCTCTATCGTATACCCATATTTTCAAGCACCTAGTTGGAACTAAGTGATAAGATATACGTGTGTTAGATGAGTTATGCTATTTGTAATCTATGTGAATTATTTTTTTAATGAAATTGTATGTTTCACAAAAAAAAAAATTCACAAGAGATGCATTGCTCTTAGATTTATTGCCTATCTTCCCTATCTTGTCTCTGCTTGCTACTTTATTATTCTCTTCCAGGTTAAGTAGATTCTTGATTAGGCACATTGAAAAAACAGGAAGAGATATGTGCTATCTGCCATTAATTTCAGATAAATATCTTTCCTATTTGTTATCTAAAACACTTACAATGAGACTATGCAAAAAGCTTTATTATGTGGATTAATGATTCATAGAACATTAAAGGGATTCAACTAGATACAAAGAGGACATTTTTTCTCCATCTAGCTTTTAAATCTAAAGCTAATCTAATATTCATACAAGAAACACACATGCTAATGGATGATTTAGGGAAAAAGTAGATTAAAACAATTAAAACCGCAGTGGTGCAGCAGTAGCGTTGTCGCCTCACAGCAAGAGATTCTCCTGTTCGATTCTCAGCTGGAGCACCTTCTGTGTGGAGTCTGCATGTCCACCCCGAGGTCGAGTGGTGTTCAAAAGACATACATGAATGGGTGTGCCTTCGTTGAAAGCTGGGCGTCGAGCTGGCACCTCGGCACCATAAAAATCTACTGCCAATCATTAGCCGACCGGAGTTCCGCTGTGGCAACCCCTAACCGGGAAAAGCCAAAAGAACATTGCTGCTGGTAAAAAAATCAAATAGTGCAGGTGTTGCAGTCATTATCAAAAAACTTTTCAAGATAACATTTTACACCATGATGTTGACCCAGATGGAAGATGGAGTTATATAACAGTTAGTTGCCCTTACTTTGACAAATCCATCATACTTTTAAATATATATGCCCCTTGTGCCAGACAACAAGAATTCATTATGTCCATTTAGAAGATCTTATCTTGTTTCCCTAACTATTATTATACCATAGGGGTGACTGGAATACTATTCAGGATCCCATGGCAGACAGTACAAACATAAAAAACTCATTTAAAAGTTATGCCATCACAGCCATCACTAAACTAAAAAATGATTTCAACCTATTTGACCCATACACTTTTCAAACTAATAAATCACCAAAAGACAGATTTACCTTTTATTCTCAATGTCACAAAACTTGGTCCAGACTGGATTTTTTCTTAATCTCTGGGATTTTCTTGAATCTTAATGTCTTCCATACAGAGTCTAGATTCTTTTTACATCATTCAGAAATAACACTTACTCTTAACTGGCTTAGTGACACTATTACTGGACATAGGGGCTATAATTGGACATTAAATCCTAACTTATTATTAAAAGAAGACATGGGACCTGAAATGCATATCATTTTAGAAGATTTTTTACTCGGCTTCTCAACTTACATTTGATAACTTCTGGGCCTCTATAAAATCTTTAATTAGAGGCATCCTCATCAACAAAGCTTCCTACTATAAGCGGGAATTTATTGCTAAAGATTCTTCTATCGAAAAAAAAAAGATAATTTTGAGTCAGGATTAAAAGTAAGATATAACCAAGAATCTGAAAAACAACTTACCTACTTCCAGAAAAAAAACTATATCTACTATACTCGGAATCATTTATCTTTTCAGGAAATAAAAACTCTCACAAATTACTCAGAGTAGTCGCAAACGCCATGCAGATTCTTGGTGAGACTGATAAATCAGAGGAACCCATCTATTATTAGATCTGAGATATCATATCAAGGTAAATCCCACTACTCAAGTCAGGATATAATTCAGCTATTTCAAATCCTATACCCATAATCCTATAGTGCCCAAAAATCCCCACTACAAGAACAGGATTTTGATAAATTTCTGAGTCAATTAAAATTTCCAACACTTAACCAAGCCCAAAAAGATTCCCTTTCATCTCTGTTCACACAACAAGAAATAATTGTGGTAATAAATAATCTTAAACTTAAAAAATCTCCAAGAGCAGATGGACTTACTGCGAAATTCTATAAAACTTTTACTCAGAAAATTAAAAAAATCTTTTTGTTTCTATTCAACTATATTGAAGATAACATTGCTGACATACACTTGTACACCTGAATGCATCTAAAACAATCTTCATTCTTAAAGAAAATTCAAACCCCAAAAACCCTTGGAATTATAGACCTATTTCTTTAGTTAATCTGGATATGAAAATGTTTGCTTCAATTTTGGCAGATAGGCCTAAACCTATTATCTCTTTCAGTGTGAATTCATACAGCACAGACAAACATCTGATAATACACTCACCCTAGAAGCCATGATAAATATAGCCAATTAAAACTGTACCCCGATATTTGTTTTGCAATTGATGCTTCCAAAGCTTTTGATAGACTAGACGTGGACTTCTTATTTTCAGTCCTACCTCGGTTTGGGATACCTCTAGTCATTACCCAAACTATAAGAACACTTTACACTAAAGCTCACACTTATTTGCAAATTAACAACACCATTTCTTCCCAGATGGATATTAAGAATGGAACTAGACAGGGATGCACAATGTCCCCCATACCGATTTAATCTATACATTGAACACCTATTCTTACTTATTATTCAAAAACCTTTTCACCATATACCAGTACTCTACAATACTAAGATTGCTTTATCTCCATTTGTGGATGACCTTAACGTATACTTCACATTACCAACTACGACACATTATTGGCAACTCTATAGATACTTTTTTGAAACTTTCAAATTATAAATTACCTTTGAGAAATCTTCAGTTTTTCCAATTAACCAATCTTGCCAGTTAGCTAACTACCCCTTACCTATGTAGATCAAGGTAAGCCACTCCTTAAAATAATTAGGAATATCTTTTAAACAAGATTCAAAACTATTCTATTAAAATAATATTACAAAATTATGGGCAACTCTTCAACAGGACCTCCTTATATGGGATAAACTCCAGCTTTCAGTTTTGGCAAAAGTGGTGATTATTAAGATGAACATTCTTCCATGAATTTTATATGTACCTAATGCTTCCAACAAATTAGTATATAATAAATTTATTTAAAATACTACATTCTTTTGCCTCCAAATTTATATGAGCACTTAAGTTTATCAGAATCGTTACCAAAAAGGAT
>NC_056748.1:662187792-662280292 GCF_019279795.1 Protopterus annectens
CTGATATTCTACTACCAGAAGGGAATTTTGCCAGTAGTGGTATCTGCTTATTCCTGACGCCTTCCAGTAAATATCTAACTCCCCCTACTTTATCTAAAGTCCACCACCATGCCCTTCATATACAGAATGGTTGTCCTTTCTACAACAGTTTACACACACACACACACACACACACACACACACACACACACACACACACACACACACCTTGCTTGATCTCCTAACTACCAGCTTCAAGGACCGTAAACAAACAAACAAAAAAAGTCATTATCAAATATGGGGACTGTCTTGCTGTTCTTCCAGTCTTACTTAGACTTGACTGAACCCCTGTGCGTACCTCTAAATGAGCTTCTAAATTTTCTGAAGTCCCTGCAGCACACTGATGCTTGATAAGTGATAATTTAGAAGTGACATGCAGGTAAATAGAGCAACATGTTAACTTGTCAGGGCTCCTAACGTGTCCCTGGCCAAAGCTATGGTTTTCAACTCTGAACGGGCAGCTCACTGACTACATGTAAACCATGCATCTCAACCCCTCAAAGCAAGAAATCTGGACAAACCCTAAAATAATGGGGGACAGAATTTAAATAAACTTAGCTGCTAGAATAACAGGACTTGTTTTATGATGGACTTTCTGAAGGATACAAAGTCTAAAACTCAAATGGCTGTTGTGACGTCCCTGCACTGGCCCAGTAATCAAGGAGCCTCAAACCTCACCACTAGCATCAGTGAGGGACACCCACATTGGGAGGATGACAAATATAGACAGACAGACACACACACACACACACACACACACACACACACACACACACACACACACACACACACATGGATGTACAATTTCCTTTTAGAGCACACAGAGATCACAGTCAGTCTGGGGGGTGGTTTCTCTCTCTTTCTCCAGATCCCCAATAAGACTCCCCACTGGCACAGCTAGAGGGTTAAGATCTCAGCCGAGTGGTCAAGCTAAAACCTCCATCACCCTCTCTGTCCAACCAGTGCTTCGTGTCCCTGTCAAGTAAAACACACACACACATTTTGAGATATGGCTTGTATACAAACACACAGACACTCCTGGGGAAGGCTGTCACAGGTTCACTGGCTATGCCCCCTTTTGCCAGACTATAAGGTAGCACCAGCTGCCACCAACCACTACTTATTAGCTAATATAAGGCCCTTCCTAAAGGGTGGCTAATTCTACTGTGTAATGTTACTGTTATCCAACTAGTAAGTGTAACCAAGAGTTTTAAGGCTATTTAGGAGTGGCCTATACAGTGTCACCAAATACATATGCAAGTACTCTAAAAGCTTAAATATCTCTAAACAAACCAGCCACAATTAAAAGGTTTAAATATATTTAATAATAAATAATAAAAGAACAAGACAATATTCAATAATGAACCACAGTGGCAACAGAGTTCAGAATCACAGGAAATATTTAAAACAGCATTGCAGGGCAGTTTCACATAAATACAAAAAAAATCTAAACTAATCTTATTATAGTCCTATCTATCTCTAAGAGAGATTACTGTAATTTAGTACTTACTATTAGCAAGGCAGAAGTGCTGATGAGAAGATCCAGGACAAGATACAAAATGCTCAGAGTTTCTCTGAGAGATAGTGCTTAAATTAATAACAACACATTACTTCTGAGTCAACTGGATGACATCACTCTGTCACCTCTGACTTCAGTTCCCAGGCTAACAGAAACTTAAAATTTAGCACCTTTGCATCAAAAGTACTTATCTCTCAGAAGTTGTCCTAGAACTGGAAGTCGTAAAACAGTTAAACACTTTTACATTGGAGACCTGTAATTATTTCCATTTCCAGAAAATAGAAAGAACTTCTAGCAGTCGACATCCTGTCTTCTTGCTGAGATAAACACAGTCGTAAATCTCTTCACTTATTTTCTCAGAGTTTGCAAGTTAACTCTGTATGTTGAAAATTCTACTATGAAAACACATAACACATTTGCACAGGCACATAGTTCATATACATTTCTGCTCTTTTCCAGCAGGGTACACTGTGGTTATATTCTTGAAGCTCAGCACATAACATACAGTTCAACACACACTTCTGCACCAGTAGTTTAATATCCACATAACATACAGTTCTCTTACATTTGTAAGACAAGTCTAAGGATAATATTAATATTCACAAATGACATGCGATTATTTACAAAATTCCAGATAGCTGGGCTAGCAGCCTCATAATTTTATATAAACCATATTAATATTTTCAAGTGGCATATAATTAATTACAAAATTCCAGATAGTTGGGCTGGCAGCATTTCGGTTTGTCACAGCTGTCCTTATTTATTATTTAGTGACTTCAGTCTTCAATGACTTGCCATAAAAACACACATTTCGTGAGGAACTCACCAAAAATATGAGGCAAAAGTCTGGACAATCTGCAAAAATCTGGATAGTTGAGAGGTATGAGAACGGCAAGTATGGCTGCCACAAGGGTTGCCCTACACTTTTGCCCTTTCCTCACTGTAGTGCGATCTCGGAGTTGGAATATATATTTAGTGGGGGGTATGGGGGGTGCAGCCCCCCACAATAAAAGTTTTGAAATGCGGCCATTTCGATGTTTCAGCCATTTGATTACATTATCTTTCGATAACATAATATGAACCCCCTTTTGAATTAGGGCAATTTTTCCATCCTTTCAGCATGCTGAGTTTTAGGAAGTTGGCATTTCATAGTAAAACCAGCCACATGAGCCCTATTCTCTGATACAGATTAGAATTCCTCCATTTAATAGATGTAATTCTGCCCTTGCATTAACATTTTGTTGAACCCATACCAGTTGGTGCAAGCTCAATGACACTTCAGGACCACCTATGTCTCGGATAGTGATGCATGCCCATTCCTAGACATGACTGCTCAAGGGCTACCACAACGGCTTTTGTGGACCCACCCACATCCCTACACCCTGAGGCCTTCCTCGCAGGTGAGCATGCTGACATAAACTGCACATCCCTCATTTGCTTTCCCCTGGCTCTTCCAGTGTCCCTATCCACTTATCAACCTTGGAGTGTTTGGACTTTATTCCTATACACCAGAGAGCCAGGGTTAATTTTAGTTTAACTACTGATACTGAGAACTGAAGTTCTCATGTATCTGATGAAGTTATCAAATCATAATCATTTTTCATAAAATGCTACCACTAGAAGACCTGAAAAGAAATATTTCTGTCAGAAAAATAAAACAAAATGAAGAAATGATAAAACATTTCTGTAGTACTATTTTAAAATAACTTCAAGGAAATAAACATTTCAATGGGCAATATGGCAACCAGGTAATACATTATTGTTTAATGATGAAATTCCTGCCAAAGTGGAAGTAGTTATCTTTGTGTTTCTTCCCACATCAGACATTATGTTATTAAGTAATAATAAGCACTTGTCAAGTCTTACTGTTTAACAAAATAAAATAACAAAGATAATTGATGTTATCCAGGCAAAGAAATATGAATATTTCATTATGCCTGCTACACTATCCTTTACATTCACTAATATAGTCTCCCATTTCCAAGGCCTTTTTGCCTTTAATTGAATTTGGACTTAATTTATTAAAAGCATTCATTTTAAAATATCAATAGAGTGTGAATATGGCAAGATGCTGTTAATAAAAATTTGATTTTAGAATCATATCTACAAAAGCATTGATACTGTAAGATAAAATACAAACATGCATACAGACCGAAAGGCCCATGGAAGAGGACACAATTAGTCAATATAAATGCAATGTTATAGTGACTATGCCATATTATTAAAGACAGACTTTTATGGAGATTATTGTTAGTATAGCAGCATGGTATGTTGGATATATGTTATTTGCCATAATTAGCTATACTGAATAAAATGTAATAAGCATTAATAAATGCCATCATAATGCAAAAAAATAAAAATAATCAAATAAAACCAATTGCTTTCAAAAGCATTACTGAGCAGAATTGCATTTTCATCTTTAATAACAAAAGAAAAGATAAGGAAAAACCCACTACTAAACTGGGTGAAACTCGCAAAATAAATCTAGGAAGTAAATTTCATAGTTTTAAGATGCCAAACTGAATACTGCCTTTTGAAGTTCTGAACTGGAGGGGGGGGGGGTCCTGTTCTTACCTGTCTAAATCACTTTCACCTTTCTAGCCCTTATGTATGTAAAAGGTGTTCACAAAAGTCATATGTTACTGGGTTTCCCTTACTGTTGAGCTCTCTCTGCTTCATTACAGTTTTCATGTTTAAATCCAGTCTGGCCACCCATCACCATAGAAATGCTATGAATAGTTACATGTAACAGAGTTTTTTCCATGTAGTTTCTTAATCAAAGTGTATATTAGTCACTGCTACTGAATATGTGATTCTATTATGCAGGTGGTTTGTAACACTGCTCTATGTATGGTCTTTGTACATACTGTTCTGTTTCTGGTGTATCTTTTTCTTAAAAACACTGTAATGATTACCCTTTTATGTTGATCTGAAGGTATTGCTCCAATAAAGCTCATTTGCAGTCAGCATGTAATGTAATCAAAACTGCTAACAGAACATCTGAGAGAAATAATCTCTACTGAAATTAAAATGTGTGCTAAATAGCTGACAGTTCCAAAAGCAGCTTCAAATAGATCTTCTAGCACTGATAATGCAAATGGATGTGCTATACAATTGTTAGTTGAACCATGTAGCAGCAATACAATACAGTTACAATGCATTTACAATACTATTAAACAGAGATGCCTTGCATTCTGAAGTTGAATGGAAAGCTGTAGCTATTTTACTTATTTATGCATTTATTTTATTTGTATTTATTTTAACATATTTGTTTTTTAAATTCAGTAATATAATATAAAGTGTTACTTTCCAGAATAATTTTTAAAATTAACAACCATTTATTCCTAAAGCCAACTAACACCCTATGTGAGAGATGCAAACACACTGTGGAACTGGAGTCAATTCTATCACATAGGTTCATAGGTAAGTACTAGGCTATTGGCCCTAGGGCCTATATAAGCCTAGCCAAACGGTACCAAGAAAATTATTTTCCTGTGCCCCTGTCAAGCAGAGCCACAGAAATGATCCCCAGGGTGAATTTCCTATCTCACATCCAATCATCAAGATTTTTCTTGAAGAGTGCTAATCAGGAGCTTTGTTTGTTATAGATAGGTAGTGTCTTCCAGAGT
This sequence comes from Protopterus annectens, assembly GCF_019279795.1. Classification (NCBI taxonomy): domain Eukaryota; kingdom Metazoa; phylum Chordata; order Ceratodontiformes; family Protopteridae; genus Protopterus; species Protopterus annectens. The sequence goes on from NC_056748.1 coordinate 662,192,980, forward strand.
ATGGGAAGTCTATGGGACAGGAATCTATCCCTCCAGCATGTTCTGTTTATTGTGGTGACAAGGTTTAGGTCCCTAGAGCGTGTAGCTTGGAGGGATTGGGATTTCTTTAAGTGGAGCATGTCCAACAGCTCTGGGTTTGACATAGCTTTGTATGTTAGGCAGAAATCGCCTCTGAGTAGGCGATATGCGACAGAGTAAATCTGGAGTTTTTTGAGACGGTCTGCATAGGGCATCTGTTTGAGGCTGGTAATCCTCTTTGTGAGGTATTTCTGTGGCCTTTCCAGTAGTTGTAGATGTCTTGTGAGGTACATAGCAAAAGGGGCGTTGTACTCTATAATGGGTCTAATGAGTGATGGGTAGAGGGGAACAATGACCTCTTGTTTCCTGGATAAGAAACCTTTTTTGATGAGGTGTGCCATGTAGAAGGATTTCCTGACTACTGTGGCGATGTGGTTATCAAAGGAGAGACTACTGTCTACCTGTGTCCCAAGGTCTATTATCACACTTTCAGTGTTAAGTAGACTACCGCTTATGTGGTAGTTCATGGGTACAGAGTTTCTACCAAAAAGGATGGCAATGCACATTTTGGCATTGAGCTTGAGGCCATGGCTTTGACCAGGCATCTGTCTCAGTGAGGCCCTTTTGTAGGATGTCCACATCGTTACAGTTCTGATTATGGCTCCTAGTTTGCAGTCATCTGCAAACTTTGTTAGCCAAAGACCTTCTGTGTTAGCCTGCATTTCAGAGTAGAAGATACCAAACAGGAGAGGACCTAAGACTGAACCCTGTGGTACTCCACTTGTCACTGGTCTGAAGTTGGATTTAGAGTCTGCTACTTTCACAGTGTGGGATCTGTCAGTGAGCCAGTTGGCAACCCATCTTGTGACAGAGGGACTTATGCCTAGTTTAGTGGGTTTATCTATAATTCTAGAGTGGGGGATGGTGTCGAAAGCCTTGGCGAGATCTAGATAGGCTGTGTGAACCACCTTACCCTCATCTATGGCTTTGGTGACCGCTTCAAAGAGTCTATCAGGTTTAGGAGACATGATCTGCCTTTTACAAACCCGAACTGGGTAGGGTCCAGAGTTTGGAAATTACCAATGTCATTGTTTATAAGTTCCATGATGATATGTTCCATAGCCTTTTAGACCAGGCTCATCAGGCTAATGGGGGTGGTAGGTCCCGGGGTCCGTGGTGGCTCCCCCTTTGTGGAGTGGGATAACCATTGCTGTGCGCCATTCAGTGGAGATAAAGCCAGAGGTGAGGCTATGATTGAACATGGTACTTAGGTGGGGTGCCAGTTCGTTCTGTAGTTCAAGTAGAACGCAGCCCGAGATGTTATCAGGTCCCATGAATGATGTGTTCTTGGCTTTATATAGTGCGTTTTTTAGCTGTGCAGCCATGATTACATAAAAGCAAACTAGACATCAAACAGGTTGGCAGCATACACACACACACACCACCTCTCACACAAACCTCGCCTCTCAGACAAAATAAGGTAACAATACATAAACCCACATACGTGGAGGTACTCACTAAGAGCCAACCAAAAGAGACCTCACAAATGCACACCACCTACACTCATCACTAAGCAAAACAAAATCACTGCAAATATCAACACACACACTAGTGTCACAACAAATAAGACCCCAAGGCAAAACACATCAAATGTCTTGGTCATAGGTGACTCCATAGTGAGACACACAGATGTCCCCCCTCACAAGACTGGACAAGGAGAATGTCATGGTCAGCTGCCTATCAGGTGCCAGGATCTGACAAATCATGCGTACACTCAAGTCACACAGCAACAAGTACCATTATGACTATGCCATAGTCCATGTTGGAGTGAATGACTTGAGACATACCTCTCTGGACTATACAGAAACATGACGGAACTTTCTGATTATGTGTCTCAGACAGGTATGTCCCTATCCCTAAGCAGTATCCTACCCTCACCCAGGATGATGCCAGAATATAAACAAAAAATGACTGACTTCAACAATTGGCTCTACTTTTAGTGTCAAGTCCAGGGGCATCCAGTATCTGTTAACCTGGGAGGATATGGTAGAAAGACCTTGCTACTTCCCTAAAGATGGCCCGTACCTGTCCCCACCCAGGCTTTTGGATACTGGCAAAAGCCCTTGCCTCCCCCAGAGTGCCTTTTTAGGCAATGTCAAAACAACACATTTTCCAACATAACAAAATCTAATTGAGACAAACTCAGGGTCATGCTGCTTAATGCTAGGAGTTCAAACATGAAACTGAACTCCCTGGAAGAACTTCTCACCTTGGAGGTGCCGACATCTGTGCAGTTACCGAGATGTGGTTCAAGGCCACTGACAGCACCCTGGCTGTGCAAGGTTACAATGCCTTCCACACATTCAGACCTCAAAATGAGCTTGAAGGAACCAAAGGTGGAAGTGTGTCCATCTTAACTAAAACCAAATACACTTCTTGACTGGTCAAACAGGGAATTGTTATGGCTAGGCTTGTATAGGCCCTAGGGCCGATAGCCTAGTACCAACCTATGAACTACTCCATGTTCAGTTAACTATTGGAAAAGTACCATGCCACATTATTGCTAGCTGTAGATCCCCACCATGAACCAGGATAAGCACACACCTACCTCGATTTACTGGAATCCCTCACCGTACAGACCAGCACCTTAGTCATGGAAGATTTCAACTATCCTTCCATAGACTGGGGGACATACAACAGCAAAAACCTGCTCACCCAGAGCTCTGGAACAGACAGTCTGCACCAGCACTATGGGTTCTAATGTTCTGGACATAGTACTCACCAACACTGAGGAGGGGGTCACTTGACTTCCCCATGCATGATGCCCTCCCTGGTTAGGTCGGACCACAATCAGTCTTGTTTGAAATAATTACTGCAGCTGATACCAACACAGGAACAAAAGTGATAAAAATCTTTACCTAACCTAACTACAGCCTACTAAGTGATGGTACAAAAAGCTTCATACCACCTGCAATTACAGACATCAATGATCATAATGCAGAAGTGTACACAAATGCCCTGTACAAACACTTAAGTGACTGCATAAACTCTGTAGTACCTGAATGGATCAAAACCAGCACTTCCCGTAAAAACCAAGCCACCATGGTGGACTTCAAGTATAACGAGATTATATAATAAGAGGAATAAACTGTTGTCCAAAAGCAAAAGGGATATCACTCTGCAGATGAAGAGTTCCCTCCTAAGCCTAAACAAGAAAATCAGAAATCTTGTAAAGTCTTCTAAAGCAAATTACAAAAATAAATCACACCCCTAGTCAAGGATAATCAAAAGGCATTCTTTAACTATGCCTGAAGTCTAAAATGGGAATTCCCTGCTATGTGCCAAACTGGTTGTAGATGGGGTCACTCATACTATACCAGAAGATATTGCCAACCTGCTAGCTGACAGATTCAGTGCAAACATCATTTCCCTATCCCCAATTACCATATCCCAAAGCATACCTAACACCAGCACTCTGCCTAGTATCTCTAGAGAACAGGTCATCTCAGTGCTTGCCAAAGCCAAAAACATGGCCTCAATGGGACCAGATAGTATCCCAGGTTGTTTATTAAACAATCTAAAACAAGACTTAGCAGACCCATGTAGCCAGTTCTCAAGCTATGATTAAAGAGAATGCCATGGTCCTGCAGAATGGAGAACAGCAACAGTAATCTCATCTGCACAAAGGGGGGCCATCAATCGACCTTGGAAACTACAGACCTATAAGTCTAACCAGCCTCATCTGCAAAGCCATGGAAAGAATTACCATAGACCTTATCAACAAGGACATAGTTGGCCTCAAAATGCTGGACCCAACCCAGTTTGTCTTCATTAAAGGTACTCATGCTTATTAAACCTGGTAGACTCCTTTGAGAATGTCACCAAAGCCATGGATGAAGTTTAAATGGTGCACACAGACCATCTCAACATTGCCAAGGATTTCAACACAATTCCCCACTCTGGCATGATTGAGAAACACTCCCAGATAGGGATTAACCCTTATATTACTAGATGGGTTGCCAACTGGCTCACCAACAGAACACACACTGTCAAAACTGGTGATTTCACCTCCACCCGTCAGCAGTAGAGTACTACAGGGGGTTGTGCTGGGCCCCTTTACTGTTTGACATCTATTTCTCAGAAGTCCAGGCCAAAGTAGATGGCCTTCGGCTCACTTTACAAACTGGGAGCAATCATTGAGTCCCCCAAGGATGTCAACATATTACAAGAAGAGCAAACAAATGATTGGTGCCAAAGCCATGGTCTAAAACTAAATGCAAAAAATGTATTATTATTATTCCCTTTGACAAAAAGGAATTCCCTACAAATTACAATACTGACAGCACCCCCACCCCCTGAGTTCCAACCCATGTGAGACTTGGGGACACAGGTTGAAACCAATCTGAAATTTGACCACCATGCTTTCACAGTGGTAAGGAAAGCCATCCAGGTAGCGCACCTTATCAGCACGGGCATAGCATCCAGGTCAAGGGATGTTACAACTCCACTGTACTCGACCATCATCATACCACTAATAGAGTATAATACACCCTTTCGCATGTACCTAACCAGACATCTGCAGCAGCTGGAAAGAACTCACAGGTTTCTCACCAAAAAAATATAAGGAGTCCAAACCATGACCTATGTGGACAAGCTGAAAGTCCTGTCACTTTACTCTGTATCTTATAGGCTGCTGAGAGGTGACTTGTGCCTGGCCTATAGGACAATCTCCAACCCTGCCCTAATGCAAATGCTGCACATCCGCATGTCAAATGGCTCTCACTCTAGTGATCTCAACCTAGCTTGTGACATTAACAGAACATACTGGAGAGACAGATATGTCTCCCAGAGACTGACACTTCTCTGGAATAGACTTCCTATTCCTGTAAACAGAGCTCTACACTGACCCTATTCAAATGCAACCTAGACAATTGGATGGGAGACTGCCAATGCGCCACTGGGGTAGAACCATGTCCCTCATGGACAATGGTAGCTGGTGTTGATCACAGACCCGCTCTGTTCATAAATTAATTCTGCAAACTACCCAAAAAGAATTAATAGGGATACTTGGGATTAACATGGCTAGGCTTGTAAAGGCTCTTTGACCGCTAGCATAGTAACCTCCTATGAACCTATAAGAGTGTGCTAATTCATCTTCAAGATAAAGTAAAAATAAATCTACCACTGCAGAGTGAAAGCTATAATGCTTCATGTGCAGTTGTGAACCCATCTTTTTTTATTCAATAGTAAAATGTCTAACACTGGTTTCGGCAGACATTTAGTAAAGCTGTATATTCGTTTTTGGGCACAATCATGTACAGTGAAAATCTGAGAGTCCTACTGTACAGTGTTGGCTTTGTGAATTACTTGAATATACTTAAAGTCACAGTGTGTTGTAATATGTTTTGCATAAAACAGAAAAATTATTAGTATGCACTGAGCAAAAGGGCATCATAATACAGCAACACATTATTATGTCTGCTGTGACAATGTAAAGTTAGAATACTACAGTGTTGTTTCAGTACAGGACATTTTAATATGCACTACACAATGTTACACACTGTTACTGTTACTTTGTACTCAGAAAATGAGTATCTTGGAATAGTTGTACTTTCATTACAATAAGTGTAGCACAAAGGAGTGCTAGTGCCTAATGTCAGACCTGCACTTAGTACACTGTGTTACCCCATCCATTCAGTATTCATTGTGTTGACCTGTACTACCTTCTTTGTGTACTGTATAGATGGAAATCACAGAATAATCTTACATATAGCATGTACTATCCAATGATTCTATTAAAGATCTTTAATGCTGACCTGCAATAAGACAAAACAGTAAAGTTAAATAAATTCACCAGCCTGTTTTTTGCCTGGTACATTTTTCTTTATCGGTTCTTATGGATACACATTATTAGGTACTTTATGTTATTATGATATGGCAGGTAGTATAGTGATGGCAAAACTAAGACAACATACACTGCAATGAAGATGCATGTTATACTGTAGTCAACCTTATTTACAAAAACAAGTACAAGAGCTGCACAATAGTACAAATCTACAAGTACAGTCTGACTATTACTTCCACATTTGACCTATTTTTAATATTTTATTAATTACAATGCTTATATTTGATGACCTGCGGTGGTGGTGCTGCGGTAGCATTGTCACCTCACAGTAAGACGCTGTCCGGTTCAATTCTCAGCTAGAGCGTCTTCAGCGTGGAGACATGCGCGAATGGGCATACCTTCGTTGAAGGTTGTGCATCAGGGCTGGTAACTCGGCACAAATTGGTTTCCCACACAAAGCAATATGTAATTACACGACCTTAGGAAAATGCAGTGACTTTCTCTCTCTCTCTCTCTCCCTCTCGGTCTGTCACTCTCTGGTCACATGGCTTAACCTCTCTCTACCCGTCTTCCCTCTACATACCTTGCACTGACCATGCTTTTGACTGTGATTCTTTCAGTGTGCCAACTCTGATATGTACTCTCCAGGGCCGGCTCCATCATTAAGGTAAATTAGGCATTCGCCTAGGGTACAGAACATGAGGGGCGCAGCCGGGCAACTCATAATACCTTTCTAATTTAGTGTAGTGAGTATTCACGGAACTCAGAGCAGCGTGCATGCGCGCTCCAGTTCCGCTTTAACAAAAAAAAAAAAATACACCTTACAGTCTCGATTAACTAGAGAGACTGCAGGCATCAGAGTCCAAATTGGATTGTTTAGTCAGCAGCCACTTGATTAGTCCTATTGCTCTCGCACTCTCTTCCCGCTCATTGCGCTGGTTAGAGCAAAAAGTGAGACTGAGAGAGTGGCAGTGGAATCTTCTTCTGAGAAGTGCATGAATTTTATTAGTTAATTGAAAACTAATCCACAGTCACAGGCAGTTTCTTTTCAGATAAGTGTGGAAAAAAAAGGGTTCTTCGGACTGTTTTTTTTTTTTTTTGCTTTCTTTCAGCAGGGCCAACCAGATATACATATTGCATTTTTTTTCCTGACACGGCCAACCAGATATACATATCACATTTTTTTTCCTGGCAGGGTCAACCAGATATTTTCTGTAATTTTTTTTCCTGGCAGAGTCAACCAGATAATTTACGTATTTAATTATTTATTATTTTTGGCAGGATCGACTAGATACTGTTTAAAATGAAAAGGTGGACTGGTTACATATTTGTTGTTTGTTTCTAACATCCTGGGCCTGGAGTTTGGCAGAATCAACTAGATCATAGTAGAAGATGAAATCTGCAATGGGTTGGCTGTTTTGGGGGCAGTTTGTGATTTTCTAGCACTCCGGGCATGGTCAACCAGATACTAGTAGTAGGTAAGGTTAAATAGTGTGTGTGTTTTGGGTGTTGTTGATGACTTTTCTTTTTTTTTTTTTTAATAAACTATCCTGGCAGGGTTGACCAGGTACTAAGGATGTATTGCATTTTGGGGACTGTTGATTTTTTTTTTTTTTGTAATACACTGGCATGGTCAACCAGATACTAGTGGTCTGTGTGTTTTGGGGGATGTTGATGACTTTTTTTAATACCATGCTGGCAAGGTTGACCAGATACTGGCAATGCAGGTTTTTTGGGGACTGTTGTGTTTTTTTTTTATACTGTAACACACTGTCTGGCATGGTCAACCAGATACTAGTGGTCTTTGTGTTTAGGAGGCTGTTGATGACTTTCTTTACTATTATTATTATTATATTTTTTAATTTAATATCCTGCCAGGAGTCAAAGAGATACTAGGTCTGAAGTGTGTTCTAGGGAGCCGTTTAAGGATGACATGTTTTTCTAACCTAATATAATTTTGTAGGGGTAGTCAAGATAAAATAGAACTGTTTGTCAATGTGTTGTTGAAACAAGCTGTACTTTTGCATGAATACAGTGTGTATGGGTGAACTGAAGTAAGATCACGTGCAAGTTCTTGGCTATGTGATGTGAAAGAAATACAATAATATAACCATGTCCTTTTATCTTTGTTATTTTAAACACGGTAGGCTCAAAGCAGATTCTCTGGGCAGGCAGCTGGAATGGGGACAATACTTACGTGCAAATAGAATGACTGCAGTTCTGTCTTGCTTTGCAAGAGTAATGTGCATTTTAGTGAAGTAAGATCAACCACAAGCTCTGAACTCTTTAAGTGTTGTTTGTGCGAAAAAAAGGAATACTTAATAACAGTATCGTCTTTTTTGTTGCTGTTTTTGTTTTCATTTTTAACCTCACAAGATCAAGCCATATACCGTGGCTGGGGTTGTGAGTGGAGACTGAGGCTGTGTGAATGGAACAAATGGCCCAGCTGCTTACTGTTACAGTTCTGCAAAGCTAGAATTACAATACTTTTCTGTCTGTACTTTACGATAAGTGCAAAATAATTTGCAAGTTTACGAGTAATTCTTAATATGTAATTTGATATCTGTTCATGTATATACTGAATGTTTGTTTAAAAATGTTTCTAATATATTGGAGCTTTTCTCCCCACACATGTATTGAATTTTTTATTTGTAAAACAAGGGTTGCACTAATAAGTTTTGCCTAGGGCCGAAACAATCTAGCAGCGGCACTGCCACTCTGTATATAATACATGCATATATTACGTTTTGTCAGTAATTCTGTATATACTTTTATTTATCTATTACCTTTATAACTTCAAGCCAACTCTAATATTCACTTTGTATATAGTATGTGTATATATTAACTGACACTATATGCTGAGTGAATGACAAAATCTTTCTGTTGTGTTTACCCTTGGCCGAGACTGAAATTGGTCTAATGGGATCAGAGCTCAATCCTGGTTAACAAATTCAAAATAAAATAAATAAAAATACAAAAGTTAATACAATATAGGAGTCACATGGCAACCACAACCATGATATTCATGTCCAATATATTTCAGTTTCCATCTTTAATTCCTCTGCATTCCATTATAATCAATTAAAAAAATACACCTAACAAATCTGGTGAGCATCTTAAATTCTTAAAACTGCATTACATATAACTAAATAAATCAAAATATGTCCTTCTGAAAATAAAGCCTTTATTAGGTTAATATACATAGTATAGCATAGTATAGCATTTAAGTCAAATGTGTTGTTCAAAGACCACTGAAGAGCACTTTTGAAAGTAAATGCATATGCTGCAGTGCTTTTCATTACCTCCTTTTAAATGTCCTTTGACCTCTAATGGTTAGAGAAAACAAAGCTGTCCAATCACAGATAAGTAAATATAAAAACAATTCTACCTGTACATTTCAACAGCACAGCAGAGAAAATAACAATGGCACTACAGCAATGTAGTACCATAACACAGTGACAACAGTGGTAACAGTTCACTGCTATTCTTAATCTTACGAACACTGCATTACTTTTTATTAAGAAGGGTACTAGAGTGCATAATGTAATGAAATAATAGCACTATATTATTGTCGTTACTACAACCCTTAGCACTGAAACACACAATTTGTATTACAAGAACAATAATAATTCCAGTGCTTTAATGAAATGTTTATCATTATAGTACAGTAAAATCTCAGTTAACAGGAACTCAAGGAACCGCCAAAAAGGTTATCAAAGAAATACAGTACAATTTTCATGTGTTGCACTTTCTGTCCCCCCCCCCACCCCCACCCCCCCGCAGAAACATACCTTACATGTTTAGAGTCCTAGAAAGGAAGATAGGAATAAACTCCCTCTCTCTACAATCTGAGAACAAATCAAACCAATTAAATAGTATAGGATACAGTGTTAGTCAGGCCTATTTTTAATAGTAACTCTCAAGCAACCAGAAACTACAGTTATCGGACATCTACCAATCCCCACGAGTGCCAGTTAACTGAGAGTTTACTGTTAATACTATTGTATGTAGGGAAAGTAGCACTTGAAAACCACTCATTAAACAGCATACCTTGTACAAATGGTCATGTAAGTGGAATCCCTGATGCTCCTGTATAACACTTGGGCAGTGACTAATGGGTCAAAAGGAATTAGCATATACCATGCTGTTGGTGTCATATCCAGACAGCATACGTAATGACACTTAACACTAAGCAAATGTTCCACATACTACATCAGTCTTAACATTTCCATTCCTCATGGTGATGTGACCATTTCCTCTCATTGTTAACACAGACTTTTGCACAAGTTGTATATGAATAAATGGTTTACACAAACTGATAGCACAAGGCCAGAGTGAATATGTTTACATATGATCTGAATATCTGCTAATGGGTGTGCTTCCCATTCAGCTTAATAATCCTTCAGCACAACTACCTTACCCTAGCAGCATCCCTCACACTTCACTTACTCAATTACCCATAACAAAAGCATTGTCAAAGCTAGTTCACTATGTACTTATGTACCACAGCAGTTAAACTACCCATAGTTTACAAAATGAAGTTGAAAATGTAGCACTTACCTTGTAGGAACTGGTATCCAGCACCTCTAAGCACTTTATTTATTTATTTATATTTGTTAACTGGGTAGTGTCTGAATGGTTCAGTAGCCTGTTTTCACTAGAGATCCGTGGAGAAAAGCTCCAGCAAAATAGTTTATATATTTCAACAGTGGTAAGCATAAAACAGGTAATACAATAATTATTGGAATAAAATATACCATGAAGATGGTTCAAAAATATACAACTGAATTAACAAAAATCTTGTAAGAAAGAATAAAAGCAAAATTTTACAAGACTTACAACCACCAGAATAAAAAAACAAATAAAAAAAAAGAAGAGAACAGTGACTCATAGGAGCGCTAGAGAGAAAAGTGTTAGAGAGTATATATCAGTAGTTAGTGAGATTATCCTGGGACTGTACATGAGCAATGCCAGTGTTTAGTAAGGTGCTCTTTTAGGAGAAGTTTGAATTGTGATTGTCTAGGATTTTTAGGATGTGTTGGGGAAGCGAGCCCCAGGTTTTGGCTATTTTATTTGAATAGAGGGAATCTCCGTAGTTATGGAATTTAGTTACCTTTAGAATCGATTTGCCAGATGATCTAAGGGATCTAGTGCTGAGTTTATTTGGACTACGTCAATGAGAGCAGGGCAGTTGTTGGGTTTGGGGTTTATGCTGTGCATGGTGGTTAGTTGGTTGAGAGATAATAAGTTGGGAAGTTCAATCCAGCTGAGTTGGTGAAGGGCATTACAGTGGTGGGATTTATGGGGTAGGTTAAAGACAAACTTTACTATTTTGTTATAGCAACTTTCTAGGTTGTTTAACTCTGTTTTGCACAGATTCTTAAAGATTTGGGAGCAGTAAAGGAACATAGATAGCAGGTGGGATCTGGCTGTGGCTAGTCTGGAGTTGGTTAGGAAAGGTTTTGCTCTGGAGAGCAAACCTAGTTTGGAGTTAAGCAAGTATCCCTAACAATTAAAAAAGTTATCAAATTTTAGACAATCATCTATTGTTACTCCAAGAAGTTTAGTTTGACTCAATTTTGTGCCATTGGAGGAGTAGATAGACAGAGAGAGAGTGGGTTATTTTGAGTTTTATTAGAACCAAAACCCATCAGCTTAGTTTTGTTAGGGTTGAGTAGTAGTTGGTGGTTTGAGAGACAGCTTTCTATGTCTTGTAGGGATTTTTGCGTTTTACCTTGAATCTCTTAAAGTGTGGGGGCAGAGCAGATAAGGGAGGTATCATCAACGTATTGAATGATGGAGGTCAGTTGTGTGGCAGAAGTGAGGTTATTCGTAAATATGAAGACTGGGGTCCAAGGCTGTAACCTTGGAGCACTCCGGTAGAGACTGATAGGAGGGGGGAGAGTGTGTTTTCCCATTTGGTAGACTGCTGTCAGTTGGAAAGGTAGCATGAAACCAGTTTAGGGATGCTGAACCGAGGTTATATTCCACAAGCTTGTTCAGAAGAATTTGGTGTGCTACTGTATCAAAAGCTTTGGACATATCAAGAAAGACAGATGTGACTAGATTACTGTCATTTTTAAGGAGGTTAACACTGTTAGTGAAACTAAGTAGAGCAGTATTAGCACTGTGTTTGAGACAAAAGCCATGTTGTGAGTTGTATAGAAGGTTGTTCTTAAGGAAGTGGTCAAGGAATTGTTGATGAATACATTTTTCTAAGATTTTAGCTAGTGGGGAGAGTATGGTGATGGATCGGTAGTTAGAAAAGTCAGTAGATGGGCCACCTTTGGTAGGGGGATGATGTGTGATATTATCCAGAGGATAGGGACATACTGTTCTGAGACAGAGCTGTTGATTAAAATAGAAAATAGGATATAATGGCAGCAGCTAGTTTTAGAAATTCAATGGGTAAGTGGTTGGCAGCGAGAGAACAGGGTTTTAGTTTGGCAAGCAGCCTTTTTATTTAACTGGTTTGAATGGGTTTATTATAGAATCTGTTGGGGTTAGAAGCTGTGGAGGTAGGTACTGCTACAGGTGTGTTGCAGTCATTACTTGTGAGGCAGGTTACTGAATTAATAAAGTGAGTATTAAATTGGGTTGCTATACATTCAGTGGTATTGTTGGTTGAAGGTGCTGGGGTTGAGGGTTTTCCTGGGTTTAGGAGGTCATTTATACATTGCCAAAATTTTTGGGTGGTGTTCTGGTGTTTTTGTTGGCATGATTGAAAGTATATTTTTTGTCCTGTTTTATACGTTTCTTAGCCTAATCTCGTAGTTGCTGATATGAAATAAAGGTATCTTTGTTTTTGATACTTCAGTGGTGTGAAAAGGAATTGTCCCTTTCTTTTAGTAGTAATTTAGTGACTTTAGTTAGTGTTTGGTTTTGGTGCATATTTTTCTAATGGGAGCTAGGTTATTTAATATGTCAAGGAATGTTTTGCTAAAGTGTTGTACAGCGAGACCTAACTGGAGATATTTTAATGGTGACCAGTCACATTGTTGTAGCATAGAATTTAATATAGAGGGGGAAAAGTGTTTTTTGCTGTGGATGTAGTTGAATATGATGTTATTAGGTGTGTGAACTCATTTTCTGAGAAGGAAGGTTGGGGAGTGGTCACTAAATGAATCTGGAAGCCTGCTAGGTAATTTAGGTTGAGTTTATTTGTTAGTATCCAGTTTAATGATGATTGTTTTTTGGAATGTTTGTCTATGCGAGTTGGGGAGTTAATGCTCTGTGAGTAATTGTAAAGATTAATGAAGCTGGATGAGTTATCAGAGGAACATGTAAGCCAGTCCAGGTTAAAATCACCTAGTATTATTGTTTCTTGGTTTAAGTTAGTAGATGCCTAATAGAGGAGGTTTTCTATGATGGGTAAATTTTGGCCTGGGGATAGGTAGGCAGCAATGATTATTACTGTTTTGTGGGGGTTAATTTCTAGGCATACAGTTAAGATTTTGGAGTTACGGAGGTCAGGGGGGAAAGCAGTTCAGTAGGGTAAGTTTGAGGGAGTCTTTAAACATAATGGCAATAACTCCACCCCATTTGTGTAGCCTATCAAGTCTAAAGATGCTATAGCCCTTTGTTAAAATTTCATTATCTTTTATATGAGGTTTTAGCCAGGTCTCAGTTATAACTGCAATATCTGGAGAGTAGAGGGCTAGAGTTGCATGGAATTCAGTAAGCTTGTTAGTAATATCTCTGAGGTTGAAGTTAGTAATGAGAAGGTCAGTATTGCACTTTTTGGGGAATATGGGGTTAAGTAGGCAGTTTGGGAGGGGTTGTGGTAGTAAGGTAGTAGAAGTAGAGGGGAAAGATTGTGGGCTGGGTGGGTGGTCACAGTTGGGTCCATGGTTGAGGTGAATATCAGACAAGAGTTTGATTTGGGTTAGTGAACATAGCATTATGATCCTGAGTTTGGATATGTGTCTGTAGTATTTATAAGGAGAGAAACCTGGGAAGTGGCTGTTAAGTATTTGAAAGAGTAGAATAGTGTAACAGAGGTATTATAGAGTTGTGGAGAAATGAGCTAGTTTATGTTGGTTAGGGAGTGATATACACTTAAAGGGAGTGTTGGTGAGTAGTGGTGATTAACCTGATAAGTATGGTAGAATGTAGTTCTGTGGCATATGTAGAAAAGGGAAAGTAGCACAAGTATTATGATAACAGATCTGGTAGATAGCATGGTTGTGTGAACTATAGGTAGGATTAATAGAAGCTGTGTATGGGCAATAAGGGGATAGAACTAGGGATATGTGAGGGAAGGGATTTAGTGTGGGGAGGGATGGATGTGATTGGATGGTAGAAGTGCTAAGGGAGGGCATGTCAGGTGAGATGTGGGTGTGGACAGTGTTGTGTGGAGAGTAGGCATTGGTTAATTAGAGCAAGGGTATGGTTAGTACAGGTATAAGTTAAATGAAAGTGGGGGTGGGTGGGAATGGGGGTAAGGTAGGGGAGTAGAGTGAGCCCAAGAGTAGTGAGGGTGAACAAAGCGGGTTCCACCACCATGAGTATCAGAAAAAAAAAACAAATCAATACACTGGTTTAGATAGCATGTTGCATGTAGAGATGAGAACGTCTGCAGGGGTAGCGATAACAGTTCATGTAGAGTTTACTATGGATTAAAAAAGAAAGAAATATGGGAGCTGGATGCTGATGGTATCTATTACACATGAAGCATACATACAGCAAGGGGGCTAAAAAGTCAGGAGAGGGAAATTAGGCAAACAGGAGAATTAAACCCAGCAAAGGAGTGTATCTTAATCCTTGTGATACTGATAGATTACTGGACAGGCAAAAGAGGGTCCATCATGAAAAGGACACAAAATAGAGAAAGTGTGAGTGAGTCATCACTGGAAGCATGCTATGCCATCATTATAGACCAGAGGCTAAGCTAATGTTTATTAAATTTAATTTCTGCTTCTAAGTAGGTAATGAACTAAGGTTTATTTTATTTATTTTACATTTGTTTACCGGGAAAGTCTGACTGGATATATGTCCATTTTCAGCGGAGGCCCGGGGAGAAAAGCTCCAGAAAGCAGAGTATAAATACATTAGGAACAATAGAAACATTTAGAGATATGTTTAATATGCAGTTTTCAGTAGGGTGACAAACATGGATAAAACATAGTAGACATCAAAATTATGCGGCTTCAATTTCAGATAATAATACATGGAGTTATGGGCTAAGTCCCTTCAAGAATTCATACACTTATTAGAGTAAAAGATTGAAATGCTTAGGGAGAGCTTGCAGGAACAATGGGTGGTGATTAGTCGGGGTTTAAGCAGGGACACTGCCAATGCTGTTGGAAGTGTAGTTTGAGGCTTTTTTTGAACTGGGTTAAGGAGGATTGGTAAGTTCAGCAGGTAGCATATTCCAAGTTTTGCCTACTGAGTTGGTGAATAGTGAGTCCCCAGCCACATTTATGCTCTTAGTTGTTTGTATCAGCAGTTTGTCAGCAGAGCGTAGTGTCCTCAGGTTGCTGTATGGTTTGATGATCTTATTTAGTGCTGGTGTTTTTTTCAAGTTGATATAGTACTTTGTGGGTTATTATAACTTGGTTGTATCAGACAAGACTGGGCCACTCTAGCCATCCTAGTTGAGTTAGGTTGATACAATGGTGGATCCTAGAGGTTGCACCAGTAGCAAATCTAGCAATATGGTTGTAACAACAAGCAAGTTTGGTAAGGGTGGCTTGGTTCAGGTTAGTGAAGAGGGGGGAGGCATAGAGGAGGGATGATAGTAAGTGGGACCGAGCGATAGTGGTTCTTGCAAAAGGAGTGAGGAAGGGTTTGATCCTGTATAGGGAGCCCAGTTTTTTGTTGATAGATTTGATGGCTTGATTGACATGGATATCATATTTTAGGGTGTTATCGAATGTGATGCCCAGGAGTTTTGTGCGAGTATCTGGGGATATGATTGTGCCATTGTTGGAACGTATAGTAAAGAATGGTGAGGAGGATTTACAGGTGGGGGAAAAGATGAGCAGTTTAGTTTTGTTGGGGTTTAATAGAAGCTGATGGTTTGCAAACCATTTTTCTACATCATTGAAAGTATTCTGGGTTAGGGTTATAAGGTCAGTTGAGGAGGAGGTGGTACATATTAAAGTAGAGTCATCTGCGTATTGGATGCAGGTGGTCTTGGGAGTGATGGTGGGTAGGTCATTGATAAAGACTGAGAAGAGTAGTGGTACTAGTATGGAGCCTTGGGGGACTCCTAGAGTAATGGGTAGACACGTGGATAGGGTATTCTGCCATAAAACTGCTTGTTGTCTATCAGACAGGTAAGATTGGAACCATTTAATGGAGCTACTATTCAGTGACAGTTCCTTCAGGGTGCGAAGAAGCAGTTGGTGATTGACCGTATCAAAGGCCTTAGAGAGATCTAGGAAGAGAGCTAAGGTAAGTTTGTTATTGTTTCAATTGGTGTTGATAGAGTTAGAGAAGGACAGGAGGGCTGATGTGGTGCTGTGGTATGGCCTAAAACCATGCTGAGAGTTGGCCAGTAGTTTATTTTGGGTGAGATAGTGCATTAATTGGTTGTGGATGCATTTTTCCATAATTTTGGCCAGTGGTGATATATGGCTATTGGTTGGAAGTTTAAGAGGTCTACAGAATTCCCTCCTTTATGAAGGGGAATGAAATGGGAAACCTTCCAGAGAGAGGGGATAGTAGCTTCAGTCAAGGTGCAGTTTATTATGATCAAGACAGGGTATGCAATGGCATCTGCCCCTTTTTGTAAATATTCTGGTGGGAGAAGATCAGCTGCCAGGGTAGTGGGCTTTAGTTTGTTAATTAGAGATTGGATAGTCGATGTAGCTACAGGTTGGAAGGCGAAAGGGAATGTGGTAGTGGTTGTGGAGGAGTTTTGAAAGGAGCTGGTGGGGGGTAGTTGGCTAGCTAGTGATTGGATGGTTTTGGTAAAAAAGTTGTTAATGATGTTAGCAGTTTCCTCTGGAGTTTTAAGGTCGCAAGTTGAGGGGGTGGGGGTGGAGGTTTGGCCAGAGTGGAGCAGTTGGTTTATGCCTGCCCAAAATTTTTGAGGTTTGTTCTGTTTTTTTTTTTGCTAAAGTTGTTAACAGAAGTTTTTTTTTTGTCTAACAATGTGGCTTCCTTGGTATGATTTCTTAGTTGTCGGAATTTCATATGGTCAAGTGGGTCTTTGGAGGTGCGGCAATTGTCCCATGCTTTTCTTGCTATGATTTTGGTTTTAGTTACTTTAGAGATCCAGGGGGCGGTCTTAGTTTTGGCTCTAAGGGTCCAGAGAGGAGCGCGGAAATCTAGAATGGAGAGGAATTTAGAATTAAAATAGTCTACAGCATCATCTAGTGGAAGTTCTTTAAGTATGGCCCAATTGCATGCTCTTAGTTCATTCTGAAAGTCAGTGGAGTTAAAGTTCTTGTTGTTTCTGATAGATTTATAAAGAACTTGGTGGTGATTATCTACTTTATGCTTAATGATGTAAGTGACTAAGTGGTCACTTATATCATCGGGGAGGGTACCCGTGTTGTACAGGTCTGGGTGATTGTTGATAAGAATCCAATCCAGGATACTGCCTTTGTAGTTGGATTTATTTATTCTAGTGGGTGAGGATACAAGTTGGGTATAGCCGTGAAGGTTTATATGGGTGGTGGGAGATTCAGAGGAACAACTGTTCCAGTCAATATTAACGTCTCCTAACACCATAGTTTCATGGAGATATGTGTTGGAAAGCCATTGAAGAAAGTCTTCTAGGGTATTTGCATTGTTGCCTGGGGGGATATAAATGCAGGCAATAAATATAGATTTACTTTTGTTAAGCTGTAGTTTGCTAACTAGGGCTTCTGCATTATTGAACAAGGGGGGTTTCTGTGGGGCTAGAGTGACATCTGTGTTCTTAAACAGAACTGCTACTCCTCCATCTTTCCTGGTGTTTTGGTCTAGTCTAAGTATGTTGTACCCTGGTGGGATATAACCTTATCATTTTTAGTTCCTGGTTTTAGGCAGGTTTCTGAAAGACATAGCACATAAGGCGAGTAGAAAGGGCATGAAGATTATGGACCTTGTTGTTAATGCCTCTGATGTTTAGGTGACAGGTTAGGAGAGAGTTAGGGGACCTTGCATTTGGCCATATGTTGAAGGTGGTAGTGGGCTGGGAGCTTGTGGGAAGGGTGGGTCCAGGGTTAGGGTGGATGTCTCCATCCCTCAGAGTAAATTGTACCGTCATTATTAGTTTCAGCACTTTACTTATTATTTTATGATATCTAGTTTTGGGGGAGATGGTCTGTGGTCTAGTTAGTTGGTGGTTGTTAAAAGTGGAGAGGACAGGTTTGTAGTGAGCTAGGGGATGGTCTGATTCACTCAAGGTGGGAGCAGAGATGATATGAGATATGGGGTGGGGAAAGCCAAGATAGGGCTGGTTTTCACAGATGGTGAGGAGATATATCCAAGGCAATATAACTGAGAGGAACATAATTAGTCTCATCTTGATAGTAGTAAGGAATGTGAATGGAGAATTAAGGGGGTTGTTGGCAGGAAGGGCTGGTGTATGGAGGTGTGGGTTATCAATGATAGGTTGTAGGAGGGTGGTACTAAGGTACTTCATTGCAAATGAAAGACATGGGTAAGATTCAAATGAGGGACATACACTAAAGTGTCTTGAATCCAGCCGCCTGTGTTTCAGTGTTTGCAGTAGGTCTTGTAGGGATCAGGAAGACTCGTACTAACTTCTAAGTGTGGGCAGTAACAGAATAGCACACTTGGTGAGATGTTTATTTCCTAAAGAAGAGACGGCAACAACCATATGGTCGGTCAGAATAGTTAGTAACAAGGAAGCAGAAAGGAAATAACAGGGAAAGAAATTACATGTCTAAGAGTTGACTTGAGAGTTATAACTACACTAAAGTATACAGCTGGGTAGCGTCGATAAGTTTGGGACAGCAACTGGCAGGAGGGGAGTTGTTTTTAAAATGAGGTTAGATAATTCTGGACATAGTATTTACAAGGAAATGGAAAAGGAATATATGGGAGAAATAAGTTCAGTTTATCAGGCAGAGTTTACTAGGGGAATAGAATACAAAGACAGACTTTTTAGTGTGCAATGAGAAAGCAAGAGAAAAAGACGGAATTGATAACAGTCAAATTTGCAACAGAGTTAATCAAAAGAACTAGGAAGACTCAGGAGCAGATGGGAACAATGGAAGGAAGCTGGGCTTAAAACCAGATGTGGGAAGTCTGCGGCTGAGGCTTTAGAACAGCAGGAGTTAACAGACTTAGATTCAGTTTGCACATACACAGAGAAGGTGGGCACTTGGTTACTGTGGGAAGTCTGAGGTGAGGTGTCTTTAACACGCTATTATTTCTAAAAGGTAATGTAGCAATCATCTTTGTGGAGCAGTAGCAAAACAGTACACAAAAAAACAGGAAAAGATCAGGAACCAGAGACAGGAAATGGAAAATGGGCAGAAGGTATAGCTTGAAGTGGGATTATGGTTATTATCAATATCTAACAACAACAACAAAGCAGTACAATGTAGTAAATAAATTCATAAAAAAAATAAATAAATAAATAAATAAACATGAGCCAGAATGTATGATGAATCATTGAATTGGCAGAAGGTATAGCTTGACTGTTATATTTATACATGCAGACAATATCTTCTGAAACAAAAAAAAGAAAGGACACAAATAAACTCATCTCACAATAATAAACAACACTAACAGAATGTGTTACTGATCATATATGAAAATCAGAAAAAAAAAAAAACTTATCCATGCTCTCTCAAAACACATTCACAACACTCCACACAAAACACCAAACACAACCCAACACACACACACACACACTCATCACCACAAAAACACAGCCCATAGGGAAACAAACAGTATACACATTTGCATAGTGTGAGGGCGTGAAGTTAGTACTTGCAAAGTTCACTACTAGCCTTGTAGTTAGATCAAAGAATGAAGCAGTATGTCTGTCTGCCAAGACAATGATGCATATTGGTTATTAACATAGAGCAATCTCAGATTGTACAAGTAGGACTAATATTGACTTAAATAAGAAACATAGCAGGATGAAAGATGAAATTCTGGCAAAATGAAATAAGAAACAGCAGAGCAGGCAGAAAAAATAAATAAAGCAATAAATATAAGTAATAAAAGAATAAAAACATGAATTGAAAATGTAATATATGACACCATGTGAAATATAAGAAAAGAGGTCACCATCCTCATTGCACACGTTGCTGGTCATACTCTATGTGGGACACATGGCCACAGCACCACAGGTGACATGCAACCACCTTCAAACAGTCACCAAAAACCCCAACCTCCCTTTGTCACCACTGGGACACCAAACAAATCACATCCTCAAAACACACCAAACAACACACCAAAGTGAACAAAGACAAATCACACATAATAAAACAACTGTAAAAAACTCACAAAACTCATGGCACTAAAACACTGAGGAACCTCTGTGACTGCTATGCACCAACACCACAAGAAGAGTTGTCTGTCACTGCAAGAGTTTGTCTGTCTGGCAATCAGAGCTCTCATATCACATAATGGTCTGAAAGCACTCTCTGTTACCAGCACAAGTATTGTTCATATCTTCTCATGCAAAACAGAATGACTTAAGACTAAGGTCGGCGGTGGCAGAGAAAGACAAGCTTATACAGAGGCACTTTCCAAACTGAAGAAAGCAAGTATGACCCTTAGAACTACTGTCCCAGGCCCTGATGGAAAAAGAGACACCAACAAACAGTTTTAACAATTGTTTGACCCACCAAGGCAAATAGTTGCAACAACTCTCTCTTCACCGATACAATTGAAGCACCATTGGTGGGGTGCCATCCTGATCCCTGCGACTCTTCAACTTGGATGACAGGCCAAGGCTCTGAACTTCAACTTCCATCCTTTTCAATCAATGTTTCCATTACTCCTTTTCCTTAAAGCAAACAACTAGCAATAAAAATGCCCCAACAAGGAGAAAACAAACACAAATTGTCCATCAAAAAACATGTGAAGACTGCTGCACTGCTCCATCCTGGCTCTCCTTTGTTTGCAAGATCCTCTCATTCAACCTCCAGCCAAAGTCAAGCTAAAAAACTTCTCAAAACCTGACTGCAACCTCCTAAGGAAGGGTATCTGTAGCTTCACACCACCGCCCCCCTCAGAGGATGCAGACAACTATGCTGAACAGTATGACAGTGCAGTAAATAAGCACCTGTACAACTGCATGGACTCAGCCAAACCCAACAGAACTAAAACCTGCTCCTCAAGGAAACACAAACCCATTTGGTGGACATCCTCGGTCAACACACTTACCAACAAAAAGAAAAAACTGTTGTCCATGGGTAAAAAAGGAATGAATTCCAAATTGGAAAAACTCCCTCCTCAGCCTCAACAAGCAAATTAGATCACTAATGAAAATCTCCAAAGCCAATTATGAATCAAAACTAGCCTCTGAAACAAACGGAAACCACAGTCGTCTTCAGTTATGTCAGCAACCTCCATAGCAAAGCCCAGGTTTGTTCCAAATTATTACTTAACAATATCACTTACACTGATCCTGTCAACTTAGCCAACCTGCTAGCAGATAGGTTCAGCACAAACTTCACACCCCTGTCCAACCCCAAAGGCCCTTTCAACACCCTTGATACTTGTCCTGCAACTCACATCTCTGTAGATCAAGTGTTAAAGGCCCTACTCAAGGCAAAGAACAAAGCTTCCATGGGACCTGACAGTATCCCAGGCTGTATTCTGCACCTTCTCCAGCAAGAACATTGCCACTGAGTACTCTGTTCAACCAAAGCCTAAGTATAGGCTTCATTCCAGCAGAGTGGAGAACTACCACCATCCCCTTGGACAAAAGTGGTGCCACTACTGACCCTGGAAACTATTGCCCCATTAGCTTGACAAGTCTAATCTGTAAAGTCATGGAGCATATTATTATGGATCTCATAAACAAGAACATAGGCAATTTCCAAGCACTTGAACCCACCCAGTTTGTATTCATCAAGGGCAGATCTTGCCTGCTGAACCTGGTTGACTTCTTTGAGACTGACACCAAGGCCCTGGATGAGGGGAAGTCAGTACATGCAGCTTACCTTGACTTGGCCAAGGCCTTTGACACAATCCCCCACTCAGGCATCATTGAAAAGTTAACACAACTTGGCGTAAATCCCTATCTCATCAAGTGGGTGGCCAGCTGGCTCACCAACAGGACCCTCAAGGTCAAAATAAGCACCTCCACCTGCGATAGTAGACCTGTCACTAGTGGAGTTCCCCAGGGATCTGTCTTGAGACCACTACTGTTTGGCATCTACTTCTCAAAGCTCCAGGCAAAGAAAAAGGCCTGTGGCTGACCAATTTTGCAGATGACTGTAAAGTTGGGAGCTGTCATTGACTTCCCAAATGATATTAACATACTGCAAGATGGTCTCTCAGCAATTAATGACTGGTGCCAAAGCCATTGCCTCAAGCTAAACGCAAAAAAGTGTATCATCATACCATTCAGCAGAAACACAGCTCCTACTGATTACCAAACCAATGGCAATCCCCTAAATACACAACCTGTGGTAAGAAACCTAGATACTCAGGTTGATAACAATCTCACATTCAACCATCATGTAGCGGCAGTATTCATAAAAGCCTTTTACTTGGTTCATCTCATAAGCAAACCTCTCAACCTGGAAATATCAAAAATCTGGACAAAGGCCCATGAAAAATAGGTACAAATCTGTGTGCTGATTAACATAACATTTGCATACATAACTGTGTAACCCCACCCACTGCAATGGAATTGTGGGATACCAACTTTTAAATACAAACTGAAGAACAGACAACCAAAATATGGCCCCAGACCCTGTAGTAAAAGGTAACCTTTTTTGAAATGTGTAGCAATGCTGTAACTGGGAGGGGAGAAGTTGATGAACCTTAGGATTTTGTTTTTGGTGACTTGCAGTATGTGAGTTTTGTGGTAAAAGTAGGACATTTAATGGGAGGCAACATTCTAATGTTAGCAAAAGAATTGTATAGTTTGCTAGGATCTCCAAATGTCATTCTCCATGGCCTACTGATCAGTGGCGTAGCTAGTGTTTGTGCCACCCGGGGCTGTCATTCAGTTTGCCACATTCCCCCCTCACAAAATCATGGTGGAGTGGGGCCTCCATACACAGCCCTCCCCCCTGCAGCCATTCCAATGTCCCATTACTTGGTTATTTCACCCCATTTACCATAAATACTGTAATGTGCATACTACTTTACTTCTACAGTGATTATCTGGATTTTATTTAAAACTTTTATTTTACATTTTATAGCACAAACACTAATAGATATCTGCTAAACAAAGCAATACAGTCTCACAATGAAAATAGATTTAGCATTAAATCTTCTCTGCCCTTGAAACTCACATTGATTGAAACAGCATTGAAACCCACATTCAAAGAAAATGCATCTGGCCAGTGGCAGATAAAGATTACCTTTGGGCTGTTTTCAAATCATAGGCCCCTTGAACACAAACCATACATGTGTTCTTTGATACACCTTCCTGATGGTATTAAATTATATTCCTTATATAATACAACACACTTGTTAAAGCATGTTTTAAATGTATTGTTTTGATAATTTTTCCAGTAAGCAAGGAAACAAAATGCAAGAACCAATGACAAAACTGCCCAGTTCAGAACATTTCCATCATAAAAGTCTACTCAAACTTCTACAATCCACCGGTATCAGTAAATATGCCCAATCTCTGCAGAAGTAAAAGTCATCTAAATAATTCCACATTAAAGAGATCTGTAACTAATGAAGAGGTTGCTGCTAGCAAAACAACTTTATATTTCATTGTTTCATCTACAAATAAAGTGCCTGTTGCTCTCGAGGAATAAATTGCCTATGTTGCATTAAAAAAATGATAAGCTTGTAATATTGCAATAGGGAATGGATGGCAAACTGATAACAGCTTCATAGTTACTAGGTATCTCCACCAAAGAGGACATTCTCAGGACTGCAGCATCCACCCCCTTTAAAATTACAAGACAGTACAGTATCAGCAATCCATCTACATACTGCGGAAGTAGAACCCACAGTCTTCTGGATGAAAAGCAAGTATTCTACCTGTTGTGCTCCTAACAACATAAATAGACTTGGGATAAGCAGCACTAAACTTCTTTCCCCCTGAAGAACTATGCAGCACAAGAAATCTGCAAAAAGCCAATATTTATTGGGGGGAGAGATGGGACAAAGCCCCAAAACCAGGGACATATTTTAAACATTGCTTGTATAATCTTAGGAAAGTTGCTAGAATAAAATGCTTCACGTTACCATGTGTTTGCTGAAAGAAGAAATGGCTATCATTATTTAATGAATTCAGTGATCAATGATTTGATAGAAAACCACAAATTTTAAGATGATCAGACCAAACATATGAGCCAAACATTCCAGACATTCAGTAAAACTTTGGACAGTTGAGAACTATGGACTTAACCCCTTGAATCACAAGTGATGGTGGTATGGGTAGAGAATTTAGGCTCTTGCTCCTTGTACCTAAAGTACAGGGTTTGAGTCTGAGTAACCCTACCCACCAGTTACACCTAACTGGGGCATTTTACTTGCCTGCGCGCGCACACACACACACACACACACACACACACACACACACACACACACACACACACACACAAGTATGATGCCTGCAGTTGATTTTAAATGCTGCCTTTGTTAAAGAAAAGTACACTCTTAATAGATACAGAATTCAAAGTATCTCCAAGTATGATGCTGTCATTAAGTAAAAGTATCTCCGACACACATGCTTAACAGAATTTCAAAGTATGATGCCTGCACATTTTAAGACACACACACACCAGTAATCTTAATCTCAAGATCTTGAGTTCTAAATGCAGCAACAATACACTTTTACCCTAACTGGAGGAGCCGGGGGAAGAAAGATGTACTGTGCACTGTGTGCACTGCCTGAATAAACACAAGGACTGGACCGCAATTTAAATTAAATTAAGAGTGGCTCCGCTTTCTGACAGGCTGTCTGTCTGCCTCACAAAGCTGATGTCATTGCTCACACCCTGCATATGATGATGTCAGAAGCAAATTCATCCAATAAAAAAAATAACTTTGAAAAAACAACGGGAAATTCAGAAATTAAAGGGGCCACTCGGGAGTTCCTGGCACTCCAATATTTTCCCCTCAAAATCGGTATTTACCAAGGAATTCAGTAAGTTGAGAGGTAAGCTCATAAGTAATGGGATTGCATCCAGAAAAAAGGAGGTTATTACCTCTCTATACTCCTCCCTCATTAGGCCAATAATTGAGTATAATGGCCCGTTTGGTATGCACCTCTCCAAACATCTGCACCAACTGGAAAGGCCAAAGAAATACCTCAAACAGAATTCATGGCCTCCAACACCTGTCCTATGTGGACAGGCTCAAATCACTATCACTTTACTCAGTATCATACAGATTGCTCAGAGGTGATATGTGTCTCGCCTACAAGGCAGTCTCGGACCCTGCCCTACTAGAGATACTCCATATCCGTAAGTCTAACTCCTCGCGCATTACCCATTTGAAAGGCCTGAATCGAATATGCAACATCAACAAAACCTGCTGGAGAGACAGGTTTGTCTCCCAGATGCTGCCCCGCCTATAGAATACTCTTCTCATATACGTCAAACAGAGTACCTCATTGACCCTCTTCAAGTGCAACCTTGATGAGTGGATGGGAAATCACAAATTTGTCCCAGGGGATGTTCTTCATGTTTCACTGTTGCAGTCCTAACATATGGGTTATCCGACTCCCAGTAGCCCTCAGTCGGCCTGAATACCAGAGTCCTCAGTATATGATGTTGGCTACCGTTGGCTGTAAACTGATGTCAGAACGTCAGGTATAAAGGGAGGCAGCTGATGCCATTTCCTCAGTCTTTCTTGCCGCGGAGCCCAAAGCAGATGCAATTGCGCACTAGTGCCTATCGGCCATTTACCTTCTTTCTGCATTCCGACTACCAAGTTGAAGACACCCTCAGATAAGTACCCCACTGGGGACCCTCTTTTCTTACTTTAACACGTGTCAGATAAAGTTAATAACTGTCTTGCCTGTGGAAAATAGATTCCGCACCGTGATTTTCATTCCTACTGTATAACTTGTTTGGGCCTTGAGCACGACGTCCCTAATTGTGATCTCTGTGCTTCCTTCAACCCGCGTACCATATGCCGTAGAGCTAAGATTTTATATAAGCATTTCGGAGTCTGGCCTAAGTTCATCGGTATGACATCTTCTAGTCTCCCAACTTTGGATATACCTAGGAAACGCAAGGACAAGGACCGCAACAGGCCTAGGGTTAAAGCTGCTGATGACGCGCCAGTGAAATTGGTCGTCGGCCCAGCGGTAGCTAGTGAGGCACTTTTGCAACCCCTAGAGTCTGCATATTTTCAGCCGCAGACCTTTATGGAGTCCTCTATGCCACAGGCTGCTATTCTGCCTGTCGCCACCTCAGATGGGTCCGGATCCGCTATGCAGGCACCGGCTTCTGATGCCTCTTCTCTTTGACATGAGACCAGAGCCAGACCAATTACCTTAGCTCAGACTTCTGCAGCTGCTATGCCTCCCGAGTCCCTCCGGATTACTAGCAAACCTTTCAGCCGCAAATCTACCGACAAACGAGCATTGGCCTCCCCTCCTATGCCTCAGTCCCAGTTGGTAAAGATGGCTGGTGATCTTCTTTCCCTTATTAAGGGATCTCACCTTCACCCTTCCAAGAGAGCTAGGGAATTGTCTCTTGTTTTGTCTGAATCAGATTCTGAGGTTTCCAGTATTTTTGCTGGTGAGGAAGGAAATTCTCAACTTTTTTCTGGCTTTGAGGATTCTGATGCTGAGGACTCTATCCCTTCTGCCTCCCCTCCAGAAGATTTTTCCTTCGGGGATACTTTGAATATTCTTAGGGAGCACTTTAAATGGGAAAGTCAGGATTTTTCTCGGTCTAAGAAGAGGATCTGGGAATCTTTGGATTTGCCACAGCATAAACATCTGGCTATACCTCCTGTTTTGGAAGTTGTGGATGAGGTTTTCATGGAAAATTCTTTAAGTCCTAATTCTGTTCCTCCTGCTCCCAGAAAACATGATAGGTATTACAGGATTCCTGATTCTCATCAATTTCTTTTTAAAAATCCTACTGCTGATTCTGAGATTATTTCTCAAGGTCCCAAGGGTGTTAAGGCTACTACTGCTAAAAACCCTGTACCTTCTGATAAGGAGTCTAGGGCCTTGTACAGGTGGGATAAAAAGGTCTATACCTCTGCAACTCTTGCCATTAGATCTGTGAATTGTCTTTTTCACATGCTTAAGTATCAGCAGCATACTTTGGAGGCTATTAAGGCTAAGCTTGGGGATATTCCTTCCAGGTCGGAGAACAAAGACTTATAAGATTTACTTAATTCTGCCACTCTGGTTAATAAGCATTCTCTTCATTGTGGTTTTTACACCTTGGAGGCTTCCTGCAGAGCAGCAGCCAGTGGTTCCGTTATTAGAAGGCAAGCTTGGCTTAGGGAGCAGCCTCTTTCTGAACCTGTAAAATCTAAATTGCTGGATGTTCCTTTGCACAAAAGATAGCCTTTTTGATAACAAGGCTGAGGAGGTACTGAAAAAGTTGGAGGATAAGGCGAAATCTATGCAAGCTGTAAAAGATTTCCTTCAGGTTCAGTCTCCTCGGTTTAGTAGGCATTATCCTTCCAAGAACTGGTCTTTCCCTGATCCTGGCAATCAGGGTCACTCTAGGCCTAGGGGTTTCAGATCTTCCAGAGGGCAGGCTTCTGCCCCTCAAAGGGCTAAACAATGGCATCCTTCTTCTGCTAAATCAGGGAGTTCTAAGCCAGCTTCCCAAAGCAAGCATTCTGAATGACTCCGGCCTTCTTGTGCCTACCTCTGCGGGCCCAGGGTTTCCTTTGGGGGGAAGGTTAGCCAGGTTCGCAGAGGTATGGTCAACCATCACAGATGACAAATGGGTGCTCAACATAGTAAACCAAGGTTACAAGTTTTATTTTCACACCTTCCCTGTTCTACAAGGGTACCCAGACATACCCAGAACTCTCAGGGCAGAGGTAGAGAATCAAATTTCTTCTCTACTGACTATGGGTGCTATACAGCCAGTTCCTGCAAATCAGGCAGGCCTAGGTTTTTATTCAAGACTTTTTCTGGTACCCAAAAAAGGGGGCACCTGGCACCCTATTCTGGATTTGTCTATTCTAAATACTTTTCTGGTGATTCCCAAATTCAACATGCTCACTCTTCAACAGTTACTGCCAATGTTGGACAAGAATTCATGGCTGGTAACTTTGGATCTCAAGGAGGCTTATCTGCACATCCCAATAAGGGAAAGTTGCAGGCAGTTTCTTAGTTTCAGGGATGGGGAGCAACACTTCCAATTATCTGCGCTGCCCTTTGGCTTAGCCACTGCTCTCAGAGTTTTCACAAAGTGCCTGGCGCCAGCCATTGCTTTTTGCAGGCAGAGGAACATTGAAATTTATCGTTACCTGGACGACTGTCTCATTCAAGCAAACTCCCCAGAACAGTTAAAAAAGGATTTGGACTTTGTGAAGAACATTCTCACTTCTTTGGGTTACAATCTCAATGAAAAGAAGTCAAAATTGGTACCTACAAGGGAGATTGTCTTGAGGGAGGAATACAATTTGGGTGGCTGTATTCAGACTTGCTCCCAGGAAAACAAACAACAAGATCTGTCGGCTTATTTCAAGAACTTGGCAAGCATGACCCAGCTCTCTGCAAGGCAATTCCTGCAAGCACTGAGGTTCATGGCTTCATGTATCCTGATGATCCCATCTGCAAGGCTGCATATGTGAAAACTTCAATGGTACCTCAAGAACCTTTGGTGTCAACACACACAGGACTTAGACTTGATTATTCCCCTTATTCTGTGTCTACAAATGGAGTTTCTCTGGTGGGCGACAGCCTGTTCTCAGAACAAGGGTCTGCCTTTCTGCCCACCACCTGCCAGCCAGACTCTCACCACAGATGCCTCAGATTATGCATGAGGGGCACATCTGGAAGGCAGAGGCATACAGGGGACTTAGAACACTCAACAGATTCATCTGTACATGAACTTAAAAGAATTGATGGCAGTGCTGCAGGCCTTGCTGGCTTTCAAGGACCTACTCTACCCTGGACTCTTCTGATCAGGACAGACAATACCACAGTCATGTGGTATATCAACAAGCAGGGAGGGACTCACTCTTACCCTTTGTGCAGACATAGCATGAGACTGTGGTCCTTAGCAGCTTCCATGGGCATTCATCTCATAACTCTGTATCTTCCAGGGAGGCTAAACTCCTTGGCGGATTAATTGAGCAGACATGTTCTGGATCCTCACGAGTGGCAACTGAACAAGATAATTTTCCATTGCATCACTCAGCATTGGGGCACAACTCAGGTGGATCTTTTCTCCTCTCATACCAATCATCTCCTTCCAACCTTCTGCACCAGGGAGTTTCACAAAAAAGCATGGAGAGTGTACGCTTTGTCCTTCCCATGGACACAACTCTCAATTTATGCCTTCCCTCCTCTGCCTCTTCTTCCCAGAGTGCTGCTAAAGATAACGGATGAAAAACCAAAGGCTATTCTTATAGCACTGGATTGGCCCAGGCAGCACTGGTAACCCCTTCTTCGCAGCCTTTCCCAAGCTCAGCCTTGGCATCTTCCCCTGGCACCAGATCTGTTGGTTCAGGAAAGGGGAACGTTTCTTCATCCTCATCTTCAACCTCTGCATTTAACTGTCTGGCTAATACCTTAAATCTTTCTCAGCAGATGGTTGAAGTTCTTCTTTCTAAATCCAGGGCTGGTTTTGCCTCTGCAGTTTTGCAAGGCCTCCTTACCAACTCTTAATCTGTGATTCTTCCTCCCCCCTTCTGTTTTTTTTTTCTGGGCTTTGGGAATCAACCCATATGTTAGGACTGCAACAGTGAAACACGAAGAACATAGTACAGTTGTGTACACTTACCATAAATGTAGATGTTCGAGTGTATTCACTGTTGCAGTCCTGGTTTCCCACTCTCCATTCTCCTTTTTTCCTAAGGCACAGACTAGATATGTTATTTTTGGATGGCATGTTTCTAGGGTGTTTCCTTCCTGGTTTAGCCTTCTTTTGGAGGCTCCTGACAGTTAAGGCAAAAAAAACTGAGGAAATGGCATCAGCCGCCTCCCTTTATATCTGACGTTCTGACATCAGTTTACAGCCGACGGCATACACTAAGGACTCTGGTATTCGGGCCGACTGAGGGCTACCGGGAGCACGATAACCCATATGTTAGGACTGCAACAGTGAATACACTCGAACATCTACATTTATGGTAAGTGCACACAACTGTACTTTCCACCTTTTGTCCCTCATTGACAGGATCAACAAGTACTGACTGAGGTTTCTTTTTGGGGATATACTCTTGGCTAGGCTTGTAAGGGCCCCAGGGCCATTACCCTAGTAACCTCCTAAGATCCTATAAAACACAGTTTCTGATTAAACAATTCACTTACACAGAGGGCATAGCATTCCAGGATGGACTAATGTAGTAAAAAGAGTGAGAGAGAAACAGTACCAAATGGGAGAGAGAGATGTTTTAAATGGCTCAAAGGATGATGGGAGTGTTTACAGGTTAAGATGTTACTACTGTATGAATTCTTCTGTAGCATGATGGGGCTTGGTGCCCTCTTTCATGCTTATATTACACAAATCAAGGTGTCTGAACATGATGATCATAAAAAATAATGAATACTCGAACACTGAAAGCTTTGAAGGTAAGCCTTACCAAAGATAAAAATATGTGTATGTCCAAGTAAAGCAAAGTCTTACCACCACGATGGAGGTAAAAGGCCAAACTGTTTAATAAAATGCAATAAAATAACGCAGTTCAGAAACCAGAAATCTTGATAAAACAAACAGGACAAGCGCCTTCCGCTAAGCCTTTTTCAGATCATGCCATTTCCTGTAATCCAAGGATATTTAAACAGGTAAGCCCCAATGAGAATAAAGCTATCTAGGTAATTTCCTGTCTTTCAACACAGGTTTTAAAAGGAACCATAATATTAAGTCCTGGTTTCTTATCAGCCTGTAAATTATCCAGCACAGCTCTAGGTATTCTGTAAGATTTTGTATGTCTCCACCTCTTAAATTTTTTTCTACTAATTGCAAAACCATAAATAGAAATTTATGTGTAGGAGAACTTTTTACATATCGTGCCAAGGCATTATTGCTATTCTCCAGGTGTATATAGCTCAAATTATGAGATATTCTCTTTAACACATCTGTTCATCTTTCCATATAGAAACAAACACACTGTTCACATGTAGCTATGTATACAAGATTCTAACTTATATAATCCACATAAACATTAAGCCTGTAAAGTATATGTGTAATTGGATGTTAAGAAGATTTTCTGTGTTAATAAAAGTGCGTGCCTTACATCTCCTACAGAGATATGTCCCTGTTTTGTAATGTGTGTTTTCAGTCTTCTCTGAACATCTTGGCACAATAAATCGCTTTAGGTTCTTTCCTATTCCTGAAACAAAACTTTGGATGTTCACCAACTATTCTCCTGACATTGGGATCTGCTGTTATAATTTTCCAGTTATGTTTTATTATCTGACATATTTGCTCCACATCATTGCTGAATGTTAACAAAACCCTAATTCCCCCTTCTGTAGTATTAGTTCTTACTTTTTGATTGACTTCATCTGTAATGTCTAGCTTAGATTATTTATTTATTTATTTTATTTATTTAACATTTGTTGATCGGGCTAGTCCAACTGGATACATGTCCATTTTCAGTAGAGGCCCAAGGAGTTAAGCTCCAAAGCTAGGACAATGCAATTAACACAACATCTTAGGATACATGAGATAGATAAAAGCTATTTACAGTATGTATAACAGGTTATCACCGTAGAATGTACAGCGCAGAATACAGGCATAATAAAGGATGAAAGTACAATCTATAGTTTACAATGCAGAAATACAGGCATAATAAAGGAATGCAAATACAATCAAGGTATTCAAGAGATAATTAGTAACAGTTTAATAAGGAAGGAGTTGCTTTTAATGTGTTAATGGGTTTGGAAGATCAGAGTATATAAAGACAGTTAGACTAGTCAGGTTTAGAGCATGGGCATAACCAATGAGTTTTGAGGAATACTTTCAATTTGTTTTTGAAACAGGGTAGTGAAGGGAGTGTGGAGAGTTCATTTAGAAGGAGGTTCCAGGCTTTTCCAACTATATTAGAAAAACGGGAGTCACCAGCTTTATTGTTTGTTTTAGTTGTATGTACTAGAAGTTTCTGAGAAGACCTTAAGGATTCCAGGTTTTTATAGGGAGTGATTAGTGTGGAAAGAGTAGGTATTTTGGATGGATTGTAAAGAGTGTTGTGGGCTATAGTTAGCTGATGAAATTTAATTAGATTTTGTAGTTCAAGCCATCCTAGCTGCTTTAGATCAAGGCAGTGATGGGTTCTGAATGGGTTGCCTGTTGCAAATCTGGCAATATTATTGCAGGACATTTCCAATTTGTTAAGATTATTTTTTGATAGGTTAGTAAAAATAGGTGAGGCATAGAGAAGAGAAGAGATCAGATGAGTGTGTGCTACTGTGGTTCGAGCTGAAGGTAGGAGAAAGGATTTTATCCTATAGAGAGAGCCTAGCTTTTTGTTGACAGTTTTTATGGCATTGTTAATAGGGATATCAAAGTTCAGATTATTGTCAATGGTGACTCCTAATAGTTTGGTGGTTGGTTCAGGGGATATAATGGTTTTTTATTGGTAGAGTTAACTGAGAAATCTAATGGGGGGATTTCTTAGTAGGAGAGAAAAGAAAGAGTTTAGTCTTTTTGGGATTTAGGAGAAGGCATCTACGTGTGAACCATTGCTCAACTGTGTTAAACACTTGTCGAGTAAGATAGAGAAGTTCAGAGGAGAAGGGGGCTGAGCATATCAGTGTAGAGTCATCCGCATATTGTATGCATGTCGCTTGGGGGATGGCAAGGTGGAGGTCATTGATGAATATGGAAAAAAGTAGAGGTCCAAGGATGGACCCTTGTGGGACTCCGAGGTTGACAGGCAGGTGAGTAGAGTGAGACTTGTGCCATAGTACGGCCTGTTGTCTTTTATCCAGGTAAGACTGGAACCATTTTATGGAGGATGTATCTAGTGACAAGGATTTTAGTATAGTGATGAGAATTTGGTGATTTACCATGTCAAAAGTTTTAGACAGATCAATGACTAGGGCTGAAGAGAGTTTGTTAAGGTTGCGGTTGTTGTTGATACAGTCTGTGAAGGAAAGAAGGGCAGTAGTAGTGTTATGTGAAGGTCTAAAACCATGTTGACAGTTGGCTAGTAGGTTATTTTGTATTAGATGGTCAAGCAATTGTTTGGCGATACATTTTTCCATGATCTTTGCTAGAGGTGAGAGGAGGGCAATGGGGTGGTAATTGGAGAGTTCAGTGGATTGTCCTCCTTTGTGGAGGGGGATAATAATGGAAATTTTCCATAAACTGGGGATATAACTTTCAGTAATAGTTCTGTTGATCAGAATAGAAATGGGATAGGCAATAGCTTTGGCGGATTGTTGTAGGAATTCAGCAGGTAGTTGGTCTGCTGAGGGGGAGCATGGTTTCAGTTTCTGTAGAAGGGTTAGAATATATGATGTTGGAATGGGTTGAAAACGAAAGGTAGGGGGTGAGGTTGATTCTTTCAAAGGTAGAGTGAAGTTGTTAAGTGATAGATGACTAGCTAATGTTTGTATAGCATCAGTAAAGAAAGGTGTTAAAAGAATTTGCTATATTTATTGGTGTTTTGTGTTCAGTGTTTTGAGGGTTTGGAGTAGTGGATTGCCCTGGGTGGAGTAGCTGGTTGATACTAGCCCAAAATTTCTGTGGCTTGTTTTGACTGGCTTGTTGGGTTTGGAGGTAGTAGTTTTTTTTGTCAGATATGATAGCTTTCTTAGTTTCATTTCATAGTTGTCTAAATGTCTGTTGGTCTATAGGATTTTTTGTTTTCCTCCATTTTGCCCAATGTTTGTTTCTAACATTGATTTTATGTTTGGTTTCCTTGGAAAGCCAGGGAGCATGTTTGGTTTTGGTTCTAACTAGTCTGGTTGGGGCATGGTGGTTGAGGATAGCAAGGAAGTTAGAGTTAAAGTAACTAATGGCTTCATCTAAAGGTAGGTATTGTAGGGGTGACCAGTTACATGCTGTTAGTTCCATCTGGAAAAGTTCAGGATTAAAGTACTTTTTAGACCTGATGTTTTTAATGGATGTTGGGGAGGGAAAGTTGATTTTATGTCTGATGATATAGGTAAGAGAGTGGTCACTTAAATCATCAGGGAGAGTCCCTGAGTCATAGATGTGAGGATAATGATTACTGAGGATCCAGTCTAGTGAGCTTGATTTCTTGTTAGATTTATTTATTCTGGTAGGGGAGGTAATGGTTTGGGAATACCCATAAAGGTTAATATGGTTTGAGGGGAAGTTAGTGCATAAGCAGGTCCAGTCAATATTTGTGTCACCTAGGATTATGGTTTCTTGAGGCAGGTTTTGGGAAAGCCAGCAAAGTATATTTTCCATGGTTGCTATGTTATTACCAGGAGGTAGATATATACAGATGACATAGATGGATTTGGAATTGTTAAGAAGAAGTTTGGTGATAAGAATTTCTGCATTGGAGTCTATAGGTGGTTTGTTGTTATGAGTGGTTAATTGTAAGCTAGGTTTATACAGGATAGCGACCCCTCCACCTTTCTTGGATGTTCGGTCTAGTCTCAGGATATTATATCCAGGTGGGATGATTTCATTATATTTGGTTGAAGGTTTTAGCCAGGTTTCTGTTAAGCAGAGAATATCAAAGGAATAGATTTCTGTTAGAGCTTGGAGTTGAATTACTTTATTGTTTATACTGCATATGTTAAGATGAGCAATTAATAGGGAGTTAGATTGTCTAGAAAGGGCTTGGGTAGGTGATTCTTTGAAGTTGAGGAGAGAGATGGGAGTTGTTGGGGGGCCTGGGTTAGGGTGAATGTCACCATCCTTTAAATAGAGTAGAAGGCTTAGATAGTATGGGTTTTTGAATCTGCTGTATAGAGACAAACATTTTTTGGGGATTAGATTGTTGTACTTTATGTGTAGAGTTCTATAATATTTAGGAAGTATGTAGTTAGCTGAGGATGCTGTGTTAGCATGAATAAAAGGTAAAGGTGAGTTTGGAGAGCTGGTTTCTTTTTTGTGATAGTTTTGGTTTGGGTCTAGTGGATTTTCAAAAGAGGTGAAAAGATGAGTAAAGATTAAAGGAGGTAATAGTGAGAGTGTGAATAAGAATGTGATAAAGGATGGGGTGGATTGAGTATTCACTATATGGATAGATATAGGTTCTTTGTATGTAGAAGAAAGAAGTTTATTGCGTGGAAACGAGAGAGTGAGTAGAGTATGGTGTTCTAGGAGGAGAGTAGTGAGAGGGTAATATATGTGGAGTTAGGTAATAAGAGAGTTTATAGGGAGAAAAGATAGATGGAAGAGGGATTGTAAAGAGGAAATTGTCTAATAATGAGGTATTACTAGATAGTACAGGTGAGGGAAAGAGGTGTGGTTAGAAGGTACTGGTAAGAGGAAGGGGTGTGGTTGGAGAGTGACAGGAGGAGGAAGAGGTGTGGTTTAGGAAGTATAAAGGTAGGACCCCTGGGGGTGGGTGGGAATTGGGGGTAGGGAGGGGACCGGAGTGAGCCACAGGGCACGAGCAGGTAGAAACAGATACTGAAACAGTTAATGAAAAACAATCAGCTAGGCTAGTTCTAGTGATAGAATGGAAAAGAATAGAGTCTAGAAAGTGTCTCTAGTCTGTAAATGTGCAGGGGAAATGGGAAAAAAAGAAAAGAAAGAGGGAGAGAGGACTGGGGAGGTATCAATGGACAGTAGAAAAGAAGGAAAAAAACTAAAAAGAGACAGCTAATGGCACTTTGGGGGCTACTGAAGGTAAGAACAGGGGTAAGTAGTTGATAAAGAGAAAAAGGGTAAGAGTAGAAAAAGTCTGGAATTAGGGTGCCATCTAGTGGGCAAGTCTAGTATAGCTGGTTAGCTTAAGAGGGAGTAACAATGGAGGTCTACAGATTGGAGAGTGAGAATAAAAAAGTAAAAAAACAAGGGGAGGAGATCTATACAGGTGGGAGGGATGAGATAGTGAAGGTAATGTAGAAGGGGAAAGCAAGGGCTGCTGGCTGTCCTGGCTCAGGCCAGGGTATAACATGTGAAATTTGGTACAATCAATAGAAAGTCTTTCTTGTTGGAATTATTCAGCAGACATACTTTACTGTTTTCTTTGATAGGGGATTGTAGAATTGTTATGCAATGAGGTGACCCTCACAATAGATTAATACGGTCTTCCTATGGACTGCCTAAAAGCCTTACTATCACTGATGACTCCCAATTTCTTTACAATTGTAACCATGTTGTTTCAAATTCTGTGACAGATGTTCGATCTTGGCATTATAACTGATGTCATCTGTGCATAATCTCAAAGTTCTCAAGAACTGTCCTTTTAATATATGTGAATATACATCTATGGGATGCATGCTCGTCCTGTGGAGCATGGGATTCTTCCAACAATGTTTTCTATGGATGTTTGTGCTCAGTGCATGATGCGGGTCAAATTCCAAACTAATGTCCAGAAAATCGATACTACTATTAGAGCTTTGTGTCTCAAAACTTAGAAACTACTTGTTTCACCAAGATACTTACTGAATTCATGCAATTCAGTATCATTTCCTGCCCCTAACAAAATATATCATCCACAAATCTCTTGTAGAATAAAATACATCTCCTCCAAGGATTTACTTCATTCAGTACATGTTGATGTTCCCAATATGCCATGATAATATTGGAGTAGCTGTTGACACATAGCTACCCCCCATCTTTGTCAATAATAATTACTCCCAAAAATAAAAACATTATTTTCCAACATGATCCTAAGTAAAGAACATATCTGAGGGATGGTACAACTTTCAAGGGTGCCATAATCATTGGGTATCACTGTAAATAGGCTCCTTACATCCATCATTACTAAACTCAAGTTTTAATTCTGAGTAATATTGTCAAAGCTATATATTATGTCAAGGGCCCAGATTCTCAAGTTTATGCAGAGAATAATATCCTGCTATTCATAAAAATTGACTGCAGAAATGTACAGGTTTATGCCACTGTTCATGATCATGATTCATCAATATGGTCTCTGTCCTTAATGGTGAAGTACAAACCATTCCCAGTCTTTATGAAATGTGCACAGAAGCACATAGTACATTGTGCTGTAATAAGAGCCCCGGTGCCTAGTTCCTCCCTGATCCCATCTGCAGCCAAAGGCTGATGCACCACACAGTGCTACAAGACAGTGCAATGCAGCACAGGTAAAGTTATGCAGTGAGGTAAAGCACACCTTAAACAGGTTTTCCTGGATGCGCTGTTTCCACTGACACATGCCTATGAGTGATTTATAAAAAATGTTTTATTACTAGGCATTATGTTGGAACAAGGGTCATTAGCATAATATGATAATGAGAGGATCTTTATTGTGTAAGGTTGAACCCATGGTAGCATGTCAGGGTCACTGTGTGGGGGGTGAATAAATTGTGGTTATGGTAGCAGGCTTGTCTGAACAACAGGAAACAGCACCATCCCAAAGGTTTTTCCTGTCATTAGGTAGAGGTTTTGAGTGTTTTAAAGAAGGAATGTCTGGTCCCAGCAGAAGACTGCAAGGCAAAGACATTGTGTTTGCATACTACACTTATTAGCAGGAAACAGGCATCACTGTTCTGCAAAGTGCAACATCACCATACTGTATGTTTGCAATCTCACAGATTACCCCGCTGGTACCAGACAAAACTACTGCTACTGAATCACATATGATCACACCAGGGATCATTTTCATATATACATTGAGCTCTGTAGCTAAACGCTGTGGTAAGACCTTGTACAATTTCAAACCTACTATGTTCCTTAAGAATCAGAAATGGTACTGGCACTCCACACAGAATGGCACAGCAGACCTACAACTTCATGCATAATGATTGTGAATAGCTCCCACAGACAACTCTACAAAATGGATAGTGCAGAATGTAAATAGTTTACCTTGGAAAAGGAAATAAAGTTTGCTGCTGTTTCATGTGCTACTGACTTCAATAAGAATGAAAGGTCAGAATGCTATAATTCATGTGCAGAATCAAGAACAGTCAAAAAGTATGGCTATTATGTTCAAACTGAAGGGAATGAGGATTCTTGGTACCATATTATGTCTAGGCAATATGCCTGCCTAGAAAATTCTCAGAATACAGACTGTAAACATCAGTAGTAACAACAATAACAATGCTTCTAATATAGCAGACTCATTAAAGACTCTCAAAGCTTTTCAAACTTAGAGAATGTAAAGAACTGCTAAGAAAAGTATTGAGAATGTTTTCGCCAAAGTACTAAATAAAGTTATATACCAGATATTTCTTACATTCTTATCGGTGCTATGAATTTGACAAGCTGGAACAGTTACTAAGGCATTGATTCAGACATTACTGTGCATAATATCTATCTTTTTTCATTATATTTAATAGTAAATATTTATTTATTTTTAAAGAAAGAAAAATGTAGGATCTCTTTAAGAATGTGAGTCATAAAAAGGAATTCATGTCATGTGACTATATTTATTTTTGCATTTAATAATACAGCTTTAATTTAACATGTCACTCTTCTCACTCAAGCTGCTGTATGTTCCAGACTGCAAAGTGCATGTTACTTTGAGACAATGGGTGGTGCATTGGTTAATGTTGTCGCCTCACAGCAAGAGGTTCTCCAGTTCGATTCTCAGCTGGGGTGTTCTGTGCTGAGTTTGCATGTCCTCCCTGCATTTGCATAGGTTTCCTCCGGGTACTCCGATTTCCTCCTACATTCCAAAGATATGTGTCCTGAGAATTTCTCTCCCGGCCACCACTGAAGATAGGCTCCGTCCTAGTGGGACTTTCCCAATCAACAAATGTTAAATAAATAAAAAAATTAATAACAATTAGAACAAAGAAATATATTTTTCCCTGAGACACAATTAACTCAAAGTGGATTATGGCTATGAAGGGGTGCAGGGGTGTGGACAGTACTATCCTTACAGTAAACATTGTTTCAATTTGTATTTTGCAAAGATAAGGACGTGCCAGGATTTTCAGTTACGGGACAACCTTCTTTTACCTGTATTTAGTTATTACAGTAAGTTACACAATGAACATTTTTTACCTAACAAAGCATTCTCAGTGTCATCCTGCTAGTACACGAATGCATTAGTGTACTAGCATTCTCAGTGTCATCCTGCTAGTACACTAATGCATTCTTCATCATGGTAACATGTTAGCAAAGGAAACAGCTTGAAATCAGCAAGCTAGCTTTAAACATTTCAGTGGATACTGCAAATGTACTGTTCCATCTTGCAGTGCATAAACTAATGAAGGAGAATGGATAGTTGTGTGTGTCTAATATGGTTTACATATGCTGGCTAATGGGCATTTATTTTACTAGAACATTCCATGAAACATGTCATCACAGATTTTGTCTGACCCCACTGATCAAGTTGACTGCTAAAAGGAAAACTTTATATATTAGGCTAGTGCACAAAATTTTAACTGCATTTTAAAAGACACAGCACCACTTGATAAGACAAGCAATTAGACTTGTTTCAAAGTGGCCTATGCCCAGTAGGTAGTAAGTAATTTGTTTTTATGCCCATTACTAAGGTTTAAAACAGTTCTCAATATAGTTCATGATATTCAATGATAAGAGAGTAGGTGTGTCTAGGTAAACAAATCAGCAACAGCGTTGAGCTGATATTCAAATGAGCAGGGCCTGTTGATCTGGTACTGCAGCTAAGTAGGCAAATATATTTCCTTTACTTTTACACTGTAATCCTGTAAAATCAACATACTGGTTTACAGATAAGAAAGGGAACTTAAATCTGTATTTCAGCAATCCCAGGTTCAATTTTAGGCTCAGCTGTACTAGCAGTTGTGCTGCCCATATCATCGTTCATTCCCAAGTGATTTATCAGAGATGACTGTTGATTAAAGCTTACATCCTACCTCACGTGTAAACAATATTCAAGTGTTTTAAGGGCTGCCAGACCTGAGCATTCATCTGGCAATCACCTATGACAAATCAATTAGTGAAGCATAATCCATAAAATACCAACATTTGCCCTTTGCAAATTACCAGTAAAATGTATTTTATCATAAAATAATCTGTTCCAAATCCTACTGCAGCTCCAATCAACAAACGTTGGCCACTTTACCCTGGCAGAAGGATGCCCTGGTCGTGCACAAGAATTCTTAAAGGCTAGACAAGTAGGTACACCAAATTGTAGAACAAAGAAGAACTCTGCCACTACAGACT
The DNA here is from genome assembly GCF_019279795.1 of Protopterus annectens. NCBI lineage: Eukaryota > Metazoa > Chordata > Ceratodontiformes > Protopteridae > Protopterus > Protopterus annectens. Next base: position 662,233,276 of record NC_056748.1, read on the forward strand.
GCCAAAGTGTAAAAATCACGAACAGTTTATTAGTTCACAAACAGTTTTAAGCACTTTTCGTTTGCTAAGCAAGCAAACTTCTTCAGAAATAATGAGCTACATTTCAAATCTGTATTTATGGAATCGGGTGGTCATAGTAACCAATCTTGTTACAACGTAACACATACATTAAACTTCTTAAAGGCAAACTCATTTATAAAGAATGTCACATTACTGAAAATTGATATAAGTAAAAACAAAAATAAAAATAAGAATTTATACGACCTTAAAAGTACAACACTCAATTAAATCCTCAATTACAGTCTCATAACATATCAAATTATTATTCTTAAAAACAAAAGTAGCTTAAAAAACAGCTTAAAAAACAATTTGTCACTGACAGTATATGACTAAACAGTATGTATATGTAAACAGATATACATAACTTCCACTCCATCATCTCTGCAGACTTTTTAGTTTTAAAATACTACTAATGGAACACGTTTCATTTAAATCTGGGAAGTTGTATGCGTTCAGCTTGATTTGCCAAAATAACTCGAGATCTTCGAGCTGCAGGGGTGTAGGACCCCCCCCCCAATGCCCTGCAAAACGTGGTCGATAACCATAAACTTAAATTTGTGTTCTCTATTTAGTTGAATATGTTTAGCTAAGGCATTGTCTATTTTTCTTTTGCCTATAGCTAAATGGTGTTCATATATTCTTTCACAGAGCCTACGCTCCATTTTGCCAATGTAAAATGCAGGAAAACACTGGCACCTGGCTAAATAAACCACTAGTCTAGAGTTACAATTGAACCTTGATTTTAGTTTGTATTGTGTGTCATTAATGGTAAAAAAATTGGCTACCTCTACAAACTAGCAAAAGTTACAACTTTCACATTTACCCATCCCTATAATTCTAGGATTATTACGACATTGTTGTTCTAACAACTTCTTTAGGTTCTTACCTTTCCTAAAAATTACTCTAGGAAAGTCACCCATTTTACTGTGCATCATTGGTTTAGCTTTAAAAAGTTCCCAGTTTTTCTGAATAATCTTGATACAGGAGTGGCTATGTGTAGTGTATGTAGTGATAAAACTTAACCAGAAGTAACTGCAGGAATCTGGTTTTTACTGCTATCTGTAATCACTATATTTGGCTCACCAAACTGTTCAGGCGTTATATCCTTAACGCCTAAAATAGGTTTGTACGTATGGTTAGATCTCTTAAATCTGACCTCATCAATTAAAGAGTCTAAAAGGGTCTCAGAGTACCCACGATGTAAAAACGTATTTTTTAAGAAGTAACATTCATCAATGAATTCTTCATCCTGGCTAACTATACGTAAGGCCCTCACTAACTGACCTTTAGTAACAGACTGTTTCTGATAATAGGGATGGCAACTAGAGAACTGTAGGAATGTGTTAGAATACGTGCTTTTCCTATGCATCTTTGCAACAAAGCAACGCTGTCCTCTATTTTTGACTGACCAGATATCTAAATAAGCTATTGCCTCCGTATCAAATGTGGATGTAAATTGTAAAAACTGTGTTGACCGATTAAAATGTTCAAGCACATTCCTACTAACTTCCAAGTCACCTTTTAGTAGAATAAAAATGTCATTAAGGTGATGTGTGTAATAAACTAGGGAGTCTCTAAGACTGCCATTTTTAAACACAAATTCTGATTCCCAATAGGCCATAACTAAATTCGTTATATTGGCCCCACACGGGGAACCCATAGCAACCCCCACGTTTTGTAGATAAAAGTCATTCCCAAACATAAAGAAATTGTTAGATAATATAAGGTCGAGTAATTCTGTAACCAAGGAAATTTCAGCTACTGGGGCTCCATTTTTATTGAGCATTAACCCTACCCATTTGATACCTAAATCGTGTGGGATACAGGTATAAAGATCTCTCACGTCAACAGTGAGAAAATGATGGTCCTCTTTATATTGTAAACTATCAATTTTCTTCAAAAAGGACCATGAATCCCTGCAAATTTGATCCTCAAATACCAAATATTTCGGAGTATGGCATCTACCACCTTGTCACATGGATAAGTTGGTGAACCATGACCATCAACTAGGGGTCTCACAGGTGGGTTTACCACATTTTTATGAATCTTCGGGATTCCAAAAAGATATGGATATCTCAGATATGATGTTGACATGTAGTTGTAGATGTTCTGTTCTTTCCTACCTTCTATGTACATGTCTTCAATACAGTTTATTAAACTATATGCTTTGTTTACCTCTGAGCATGAGCTCAGTTCATAAGCATTATTGTCCAACAACGCTTTCATGCATTCCTGGTAGTTAGAATTGTCAAAAACTACTAGACCCCCACCTTTATCAGGTTTACACAAGCGGATGTCTTGTGACTTAATGTACTCAAGGTATTCATATTCATCCCTACTTGTATTATAGGAAGACTTAGCTTTAAGTCCAGTTTTGATAGCTTGTCTAATATCCAGTTCACATAATTGTTCAAAAATTTGTAAAACTGGATGTAATGGGGGGATTGAACATACTAGGTATACAGAACTTATCAACACTTGGAGCGTTCATAACATCCCCCATCATTAAATTAAAATTTAACTACCTCGTAAAGGTTTTAATGTTGAGAATAGTTTTGACCAAGTCAAGATGCTGTGAAGGGGCATACATATGTCCTTTTGCTAGGAAGTCCACAATGTCTGAAGATATAGCAACAGAAGAAAAATTGTAGACATTGAAGTCCCCTGTTTTGCTGGTAATAATAGCTGGACCAACTAGGCCAACTGGGCCACCTGGATCCGACCTCACAAGAAGTTCTTGTTGTTCATGATCAGTCAAAACCAAAGCTGATCCAAAAGGGGTAGCTCCTAAGCCACTGTATGCAACTGGACTGGCTAATCCTTCAACATTATTTTGAAAAACTGGACTGATTAATTCTTGCGTTTGTTGAACTTCTGTTTGCTTTTATTCAATTGAGAGTTTTTCTGTTGTTTCGGCCTGGCTCCGGTATAATTGCCTTGCCAAAAATGTTGGTTTGGATTGAATTGGCCATGATTGTTTTGCCCCCGAGGGCAATTTTGTAACCTCTCACTTCTCCGAACTTCAACTGGAATGGTAGAATTAATAAGGTCACTTGTATCATTACGGACATCTAAGTGGGTATTCAAAGAATTGTCATCACTAAAGCTGACCTTTTGATTCAACTGATGACTGTTATTATTGTTGTTAAGATTTGTACGAGTATTCCTATGTGGTTGTCCTGTTGGAACAGTGCCTTGCTGCCAAACCTGAGCAGGAGAAGGAACTGGATATGCTCTACCTTGATTGCATGCCTTACAATCACGTTCAAGTTTTTTTAATTTTATTGGCTTTGAGTTTCAATATGTACTGGTCTATACTTGAAAAGACACGACTATATTCAAATTTATAACGAAGAAACTCAAAGTCTGTTTTGATGCTGTTGTCCAGTTCAATCACTATTTTTGATAAATTGTCCACCCATATACTGTAATGTTTGACCATGAGCTCTAACAACTCAAAGCCCTGACGGTCAAACAAAACTATTAAATCTTTATGAAAGTCAGAATCAGCTTCAAGGCCCATGGGGTATTGGTGGCGGCGCAGGCCTTTCGGCACCACCTTCCATGACAGGTATTCACGGAAATAGGAGATTTCTAATTGCAATTTTTTAAGTTTGATTAGGTGACTGTCAAATGTTTTTAACTTTGTCACTATGTTAGAAATCGCAGTAACGTTACCTCTATCTGTCGGTTGTCCTTCATCACAAGTAGATAGTGCTCCAGAAAACAAAAAACCATCAGATAACCAGGATGACAGTGACAGTAATCCAGAAATGCTGTTGGTCACATTCTGTGATGTAACTCCTGATGAAACAAGTATTTGAGCTTGTGCATTAATAGGCCCTCTTAAATTCCCGAGCATTGGCTGACTGTTGGATATCAAACTAGGACACGGTGCTTCTGATATTTCTCTGTTGGCTACCGGTACCTTGTCAGCAACTACTTCAAGCTGTCTCTGTTGTACAGGTGCCGCGTTGGTTACTAATGCCACGTTTGTAACTGGTGTAATCTCCAAGCTGTCACTACTAACCGGAGACCGTTGGGACCGACTTGGACCAAGTGGAAGTTGTATCGAATCCCATATTTCACATTAGTTCCTATCAAGCTGGTTGAGTCTAGTGAAAATGGACTCGATCTTGTGGAATAAAGATTCCAAAGAATTGTTAGGTACCGAAGAGTTGTTTAAATCGGTACCAGCGACGTCACCATTGGAATTCACTCCTAGCAGTTCTGGTACATCACCAGGTGCAAAAAGACTTTGGCTGGCTGCCGTTCCAGATTCCATGACAAACTGCTAGACAAGTAGGTACACCAAACTGTAGAACAAAGAAGAACTCTGCCACGACAAACTGGCAAAGTGTAAAAATCACAAAGAGTTTATTAGTTCACAAACAGTTTTAAGCGCTTTTCATTTGCTAAGCAAGCAAACTTCTTCAGAAACAATGAGCTACATTTCAAATCCGTATTTATGGAATCAGGTTGTCATAGTAACCAGTCTTGTTACAACGTAACACATACCTTAAACTTCTTAAAGGCAAACTCATTTATAAAAACAACTCACTTATAAAGAATGTCACACTACTGAAAATTGATATAAGTAAAAATAAAAATAAAAATAAGAATTTATACAACCTTACAGGTACAACTTACTCAGTTAAATCCTTAACTTTCCTAGAGTCATTTTTAGGAAAGGTAAGAACCTAAAGAAGTTGTTAGAACAACAATGTCATAATAATCCTAGAATTACAGGGATGGGTAAATGTGAAAGTTGTAACTTTTGCAAGTTTGTAGAGGTAGCCAATTTTTTTTATCATTAATGGCACACAATACAAACTAAAATCAAGGTTCAATTGTAACTCTACACTAGTGGTTTATTTAGCCCGGTGCCAATGTTGTCGTGCATTTTACATTGGCAAAACGGAGTGTAGGCTCTGTGAAAGGATATATGAACACCAATATGCTATAGGCAAAAGAAAAATAGACAATGCCCTAGCTAAACATATTCAACTAAATAGAGAACACAAATTTAAGTTTATGGTCATCTACCAAGTTTTGCAGGACATCAGGGGGCTCCTAAACCCCTGCAGCTCGAAGAACTAGAGTTATTTTGGCAAATCAAGCTGAACACATACAACTTCCCAGGTTTAAATGAAACTTGTTCCATTAGTATTTTAAAACTAAAAAGTCTGCAGAGATGATGGAGTGGAAGTTATCTATTGTTTACATATACATACTGTTTAGTCATATACGGTCAGTGACAAATTGTTTTTTAAGCTGTTTTTTAAGCTACTTTTGTTTTTAAGAATAATAATTTGATAACATGTTATGAGACTGTAATTGAGGATTTAATTGAGTATGTTGTACCTGTAAGGTCGTATAAATTCTTATTTTTACTTATATCAATTTTCAGTAGTGTGACATTCTTTATAAACGAGTTGTTTTTATAAATGAGTTTGCCTTTAAGAAGTTTAAGGTATGTGTTACGTTGTAACAAGATTGGTTACTATGACCACCTGATTCCATAAATACGGATTTGAAATGTAGCTCATTGTTTCTGAAGAAGTTTGCTTGCTTAGCAAACGAAAAGTGCTTAAAACTGTTTGTGAACTAATAAACTGTTCGTGATTTTTACACTTTGGCAGTTTGTCGTGGCATTGTTCTTCATTAACTCTTAAGGGCGTTATACTGAACTGCAACACAATGTATATAAAACCAAATATCAGCTATTAAAAATACTGGACCTCACATAACCAGTGGGGAAAAAAGCACACAAAATCCCAAATGCACTAAACATGGACACCGAATGCTGAAACCCCTTTAAAATCCCTACAACGAAATAAAACACAAAAGTGTTTAATATAACCTTTATTCAAGCATCTTCAATATAACACATATGAAGAAATAAACAGTTGTAAGCAAGCTATTAACAGGAAATGCCATATTACCATAGATCACCCATTTAACCTATGCAACAAGTATTAACATTTCAAACATTGATATAACAGTCAAGTCTTAACATCATATATGAAAGAAATAAAAAAAATAAACTGCTTAGATAACACAGAAAAAAATGCTCTGATATTTTCATGTACAAATGTCATAATCCAGTAGAGAAAATAGAAAACAGCAGGAATTACAATGATAAACTTTCTAGCATTCCCAACACTAAAACTTATGAAAAACACGAGAGTGAATTAATCTGATGCATCACTAAAATTCTTAAAATATAATGCTAACATTCATATTTCTTCATAAGAAAATTCTTTATGCCAATCCAAGATATATTTTTCCAACCAGAAAAATTAATAAATAACTGAAAATACCATGGTGATCATGCTTCTGATCCAACAATAAATAAACTTAGTAATAGTTAGTCCCCTTGATTCAATATCTAATAACCAACATTTAAAACAGTAGATAAAGCAGTCTGAGTAGCATACAAAATCCAATGGCTTGTTCATACCCAAATCTGACCAATATTTACACACACCCAAACCATGTGAAAATAATTACCTTTATAGATAAGCAACTGCTAACTCTGTTATATCTTCTTGTCTTTCAGCTTTTCCCTGTTAGGGGTTGCCACAGCAGAACTCCGGTCCACTAATGATTGGCAGTGGATTTTTACAGTGCTGAGTTGCCAGCCCGATGCCCAACCTTCAAAGAAGGCACACCCATTCACCCATGCACCTACCTGCATGTCTTTAGATGTCACTCGACCAAGGGGAGGACATGCAGACTCCACACAGAAGGCGCTCCAGCCGAGAATCAAATAGGGGAACCTCTTGCTGTGAGGCGACAATGCTAACCACTGCACCACCACGGCCCTGCTAATTTGGTTATATACTTGGAGAAAAAGAGGAGGCCATATTGACATTCTTATTCAGTAATATGGGTATTAACCATACCCTTCCATTTGCATCTATATTTGCATAAAAGCAATGCATAATTACATACCAAAAACTTATAAAGTGATTTTATTCTTGATATTACTTTACCCAATTTGTCAAAATGCAACTTGGTGTCTTCTGTTGGGTACTCTAGCCAGCTATTTTCCTCAGTCTTTCAAAGGTAGTCTCCAATAACATGATATAGCTGTAAGTACTGCCACCAAAGGACCTCCTTTATCAAAGTAAACATCTCGCTCAGTCTAATAATGACATAAGTCTGTCCAGCTCAGTATCCCAAATATTTTTGATAATCATGATATCTACAGAAACGCACTCTACCTAAAAGAAACTCTAGCTTATTTGATAAGATGATGCTCCCATATCTTGGATTCTAAAGCAAGCAAGTATCTTCTTTCTGACCTCTCATCCTTAGTGCTCTATCCAAACGGCCTTTCCCTGGGTAACAAATTTTGTTCTGCATATTAAAGCCAATAGAAACATTTCTAATGCTTACCATGACAAGTTCAATATTCCACAGCATTGGCTTGTGCACGATTCTTGCCCTGCTAAACATGTCACTCATGCAAGTTATATCATAGTGCCTAAAAAGGGTAAAGGTAGCTCTCATTTGTCTTTAAAAACAAATATTTTATTTTCCTGGAAATTCTAGAAATAACCAGACTCCATACAGTGTAAGCAGTGATACAATGGATTTTCTCCAATACCTTAGAAAAGGTAATTTACGGGAGATATCTCAGTATGAAAATAACCTTTGGCAATATCAGTTTTAAGGATTTCAACCCCTTCTCAAAAAAGGAATAAACTGTTTACTCTAAACAGAAGTATGGCCTTTAGTCTGATGAATAAAGTTAGTCAGATGAAGCAATTCAGTATGAGTATTCTAATAGAGAGGAGGCAGTTGGGATTTTTTTTTCATACTGACTGTGGGCCATAAACTTTGGCAAATGCTCAAAAGATGAGAGTACTAAATTAATATTTGACAAACACATGAGAAAGTCACCTTCAAAGTAATTAAGAGTTCTACACATTTGTATTTCTAATGTTCCACAATGAGAAATCTGCTGTAACAGCTTCTAAAATAAATAACATGGACAGTGGATGCCCTTGTGAGTGCTACTTTGTAAATTAAATTACTCAGAGATGATGCTGTTGGAAAAGGCAGCAGAAGTAATATTAGCATACTAAGTCAGTCATAAATTGTTTGCTGCATTCTAAGGATCCTTGTTGGGTTTGGTAGCATTATAACTTTTGTCAGATTGTTATTTGGAGGGAAAATCTCCTTGTCAGATTACCTTCTGATAATACCAAAATAAATTAGAAGCCAGTTTGCATTTAGAAGAATTGCAGATGTCTACTGTAAATCTATTGATTCTGGGGGCCTTTCCAGAAGTAAGACTTTCAGTTGTGGCTAGGGTCTCCTTAATGGATTTAGGCTTCTGCTCCTGTGTAATCTGAGGTAAATATAAACTACAGTATTTAGAAATGCAGGCATATCAACAACTTTCTGCCTCATACCTCAGTATTTGACTTATATCCCAAAACAAGCAACCTATTAATGTTGGTAGGATCATGTAAAATTCTGCCATCATTGTTTTTTAAAGGCCAGTATAGCGATCTGTGTCTTTCCTTACATCTATATGCTAACACCTTACGAGAGGTAAGCCCCTTTGCCTAAGTAAAAAGAATTTCATTCTTTCCCATTTTTCATGTCATTTCAACATTAGTTTCTGTTTGTATAGAAATTGGGTTCTCTGATATTATGGCCTAATAGTTTGTTTCTACCATCTCCCATTTTGATTTGCTTTTCTAACACAGCCCCTTTTAATTCTGTTTCTTTGAAATCTTTGATATGTTCCTTTACATTATTTTCTATATCATTAAGATCTTTGGCATGTTCCTTTACATTACTTTCCTTCAAACTAATAAGAAAGTCCTTTAATTTCATTTTAAAGATGTTCCATTGTACTATGGAGGTAAGATTTTTCTTTTCACTAACTTCCCAAAAACTCCCGATCCAGGTCTGCTGTTTAAGGAGCAAGGGGTCAAACCTACAAATAAATATCTTTATTTGCTTGTGAGAAAAGGATCTCTAGTTGCACTATGGAGTGGTATGATAGAGACACAAAGTAAATTTTTCCTACTCTAGATATGAGATTACGAAAAACAGTCAGTCCTACTGGCAAAATGTTGTCATAGCTGTAATATGTAAACTCATTATTATCTAGAAGAAACCACTGAAAACTTCACAAGTCTCCATCCAAGCAGTAAATTCCTTAGCCACCTTTGATAATCATATCTTATTCGGGTGGATTGTATCTTTAGACGGATATAAGTCTGCATTAAAATTCCCTCTTACTGGCACAAAATCACCATCCTTGTAACTTTCCTTAAATGCACTAAGAACTCATCTAATGGATGACTGTGATGGGTATTAGGCCCATAAAAGTTACACAAAAGAAAACACTCATGTGAGGTTTACAAATTACTGTTGTATTGTTATGTTTCCATTACATACAGAAAGAAAGGTAAGTAACAATTTTTTATTTCTTGATCCGTTTTTTATTTATTTTAAAAGTCTGTATCTAGGCTAGCTAAGTTCTGTAATTTGTATGGAGCAGCAATAAGCAGTGTCCTTTATAGCAGCAAATGCCTAGACAGTAAAATGTCCCTGTAAATTTAGGTTTATATCTGAAACCTGTTAAAGAAGATTGTCACACTTTATGACTGCATAGCAGCAGATTATAAGTTAACTGCCATAATGCATGTTGCCCTAGTCACTTTGTATTTATTTGAGCCACGTTTTTAATAAAAAGCTTCATTAACTTTTTATTTAATCCACGGCTCAAATAACTTTAGGCTTTCCCTCAGTGATGTCAACTAAGGGCTCTTCCATAAACTTTAATGTGCACATTTCTGCTCCTGTGCAAAATGCGTCCATTAAAGCCTATAAACGCATTTTACATTTTCACTGAATTGATGTCGCTGTGGTTTAAGGTCATCTTAACTTTCAGTGGCATCAGTGTGGTGAAAATTAATTTAACAAAAGCTGGTTAAAGTTAATGCTCAACCAATAATTTTCATAAAGTGGGCGAAAATGCTAATTGGCACTTTAAGTGAAACAGAGAATGGTATTAAAAGGTAAGTCAGAGTGCAATAGTACAGTTTAAACAGTGTGTTATTGTGCAGAAATAAGCTTAGAGCAGCTAGCTTGCACATAATATAGCACATTATCCTAGCATTATATGACAACTTGCCCTTAACCTCAGAAGCTAGTTTGCGTATCAAACAGCATTACCATATCCTAACACTATACAACATCTTGGCCTTGGCCTTAACCACAGAAACTACCCTAAGGAGATCACTGTTAAAACCAAGTCTTTAATCATAATCAGCCCACACTATTACAGGACTGGACAACATGGATATGCAATTTCCAAATTGCTCTGTAGCCAGCTTGGTAGATTTGGGCATCCTAAGGCAATGTAACAATTGTCTGATATTCTCAGACAATCAGTTAATCGTTAAACAAAATAACACAGGATGTAAGAGATGTAAATAAACAACTTCCTTGGTGGAAAAAAAGTTTGCATACAAACAAGGTTGCCAGAAATAGCCACACTATATCCCTCACTCACACACTGATCTCCAGATACACAGATTTTTCTATGTTGAGGGGCTTAAAAGAGACCTTTCCAAATATCAAAAGCCACCTAATGGTAACACTGATCCTCAGCAATCACTAAAGCACACACCAAAAGTAACATCAAATGTCTGACGGCTTACACTCAAAGGTCCCCCAAGAACAAAGCCCATAAGGCAAGCATACACTTTACCTAATGCTCTTGTCACTGGGGACTCTGTTGTGTGACACACAGATGTCTCACATGCTCGGTTAGACAAGGAGAAGATAACAATTAGTTGCCTGTCTGGAGCCAGGATTCACAATATCATGCATGCATTAAGGTTACTGCAACCCAGGTACCAATATGATTCAGTCTTAGTCTATGCTGATGTAAATGATCTCAGACATACCACACTGGACTATATGAAAAGAGACAAAGTGGATCTCTTGGATATGTGCCTTAGACATGTATGAGCCTTTCACTGAGCAGCATTTTACCTTCACCAACAAGATGTCACAGTATGAACTGAAAATGGCTGATTTTAATAATTGGCTTAGTTTCTGGTGTTACTCCAGGGGGATACAATATCTACTGTCATGAGAGGACATGGTAAAAGAACTACATTGCTATGCCAAAAAGCAAAGCTACCAACAAAGGGAAAAAGTCTACAAGCAACTTTTTTTAAAACAAGAATCATCTTTATTGAATTATCACCAATGACATAGGTAATCATACATTTATATAAATGAAAACAAACCATATTGACACATTTTCAGTTGTAAAGCATTACACATCATGTATAATCTTCTACACAATTGTTGTCAATTGGACATTACATAGCTGATTCAATTCCTGCCTTCCCTTAAACTTCATTCCTCCTCATTGTTCTGCATTTATCATTCCCACAATTCCAACTTTTTCTATGTAATTTGCTCCTACCCTTTTCTAAAGATCCTATTACCAGTTCTTTCATCTTTGTTACTATAGTCATTACTTCTAATTACAGTAGGTATACACTTTGATTTCCATTTTCCAGTAAATGCTTTTTTTGGCAGCCATTAAACTCAGCACGGCCTTACTATGTCTATGCAGTTCCGATTCTGTATCACAGCCCACAAAAACATTTCCTTAGTTGCACCAATTTGTTCACCGAGTATTTCTGAAAAAGTAGTTTGCAGGGAATTTTTAAAATCTTCCAACCCATTGCACTCCCCAAAATATGTCCCCGATTACCTCCTTCTTCCCTATCACTCCTCCAATATTTGTAATCTACCTGTGTAAAAATTCTTTGTACTCTGCTTGGGGTATAAAAATACCAATGCAAACACTTCCAAGCAAAAATCCTAAATCTTCTAGAGTTTGTTGCATATTTGGAAGCCATACATATGCCATCCCATTGTTTCTTTGTGAATTTCTTATCCAGTCTAACCAATTCTTTCTAACCTCCTATAACTGATTCCTATAGTCACAATGCAATATTTTATATGTCCTATGAATTATTCTTTTTTAACAGCAACTTCTACTGTAGGTTCAACTAAAAACTCTACTGGTAGTAGTCTTTCACTTAGGATTCGCCTATTCCTTTCTCTTTGCCTACACTCTGATATCAATACTTGACAGGGAAGGCAATCTCTAGCCTGCATGATCAAATGTATTCCTGACCTCTTCCCATTCTATTACCTTTTCCTCAATAATTATTTGTTCCTAATACATTGGTTCCTTTGCCAGTTTCCTCCAGTAGATTCCAGCCCCCTCGTCAATTCTCTGTACCCCTAATTGCAGTAATCCTACCAGTAGAATCTCCTTTCTCTATTCTCATCTTGGTTAGTTCTTACTTTAAGAATAAAATATTCTGTATAGTTATTGTTATTCTCCTTAAGGATCTCCATCCAAAATCCCGGTCTCTCCTTTTTTCCTGAGGTCCACTCACCATTTCATCATCTTCCCTTTCCACTTTGAATTATAACTTTTTGCTTGTCTAAGAATCTACTTATCCTTCTAGACTCTTGTACTCTTCCCCTCCCAGATAAAATCCTTTGACTCTTTATTAATTGCAAGCCATAACTTCTCCTCTAGTTGATAAAAATATGTCTGACATGTATAAAACTAAAGGGACTAAAGACATTTTGACTGCTTGTATCTTGCTATCCATAAAACAGATCTTCCAGTTTCTCAGTTTTTGTATTATCTTTTGTTTAGTCTCTTCCCACATAACCTTAGCTACTATAGCAGAACATTTTTTAATGCATACTCCTAAGAACCTCATTTTATCATATCCCCATAAATATGGATATTGCTGAACCAATTCCGGTGTGTATACACACTTTACACCTATTGCCTTTGTTTTCTCTTCACTAATTTTGTATCTGGAAAAGGACTTGAAACTGCCTCAGAATGTTCCACAAAACAGAAATGTCCTTTTCTGGGTTTATCAGGTATAAAATAATATTATCTGCCAATAAAGCCAGCTTTTCTTGATTACCATACCAATTATATCCTTGAATTTCTGAGTTCCTTATTTTCTTTGCCAATGGTTCTAAACATAATGCGAATAACAAAGGAAAACTAGGACACCCCTGACTCATTCCCCTGTTCAAATAGAACTTATCAGAGAGGAACCCCTCCACTTTAATTTTCACCTCTGATTCCCTCATATATGCTCCTAATTAACATTATTATTGTGTCAGGGAATGCAAATGCTCCAAATGACCAACTCAAAATCCCAGCTTACTCTGTTGAATGCTTTCTCTGCATCAAGACCCACCAAAACAGTGGTATTTTCTTACATTCTGCTTCCACTTGGATCATTATAGTTCTATTACTGTTGTCAGATGTTTACCTTCCCTCCACAAAACACAATGATTCATATCTATCAATTTTGGTAACACCTTTGCCATTCATTTAGCCATTTTAGACAAAAACACTTTATAATCATGGTTTATAATTAAAATGGGTATCTATATGAAGGTGGGCCTTATGGGTTATCACCATAGGTTCATAGATTAGTACTAGGTTAACTTCCCTTGTGGGCCATTTTAAGCCTAGCCAATTATCTCATGTCAAAATGAAACCCTGCACCTTGTGTCTTTAACGTAAATACTTAAACCACTATGCCAACCTCCCACCCTAAATATCCTGTCTTGGTATTCAAACTGTGTACCTACTACATGGCAAGCCATGGCTCTAACCACTCGACAGGATCTCTGACTATTTTACTTGTTATAGGCTCCCTAGGTCTGGCAACAACCCTTTCTACTTTCCGTTGCCTAAGCCTTTGTGCTAAACACTCTTGTGCTAAAGAGTTATCAAAAACAGTTGTTTAACAGCAATCTTTCTAAATTCAAGCATATTATACAGGTAGTCCCTTATTTTTGTTTTAACAATCTGCAGTTGAGCCTATTCTTGTTCTGTGAAAGTCCCCCTATTCTGCAATATTTTAACTTTTGTCAAGCCCTCTAAATAGTTCTTGTTACTTCTTAACCATATCTCTTTTTCTTTTATTTCTACCCTATTTTTAAACTCCACTTTCATTTTATCCCACTCACTAGCTGTATTTTCTGAAGAAATTTCTGTCTTTCCTAACAACACCCTAAATTTTCACTACCCAATTTCTTAGATTCCTCTCCGTTTAACAGATATGCGGGGAAGCGCCAGTGTATCATTTTTATTTCATTACCTGCATTTTTATTTTAGTTATTATTGGTGGGTGATCTGAAATAGTTACTGGATGCGCATCAAAACTTCTAATTAAATGCACATGTTCCTGTGAAATATAATATCTGTCTAGCCTAGCTGAGTTTTTGTACCTTGGAGAATAATACTGATGTCTTCAGAAATCTACTCTATTCTGTTATATTTTACCTTCTAGACCCCCCCCCCAAAGATACATCCTTACTTCTGCAATTCAAATTGCAGTCTATACCTCCAAGTAATATGTGCTAAAAGCTGATGATTTTTCCCAGAATTTTCTTAAGTTCCACTGTAGCAGTTTAAGTGGAATATAAATGCATACCAGCATAATCCTTCTCCCTTGCCAGCAACCCCTTACTTCAACAAATCTACCATTCTCATCTTCTTTTTTCATCTTCTATCACTATTGGAGCTCATCTAGCAATTAATATAAGTGCTCCCCTTTTCCTTTGATCCAGATATTCCTCTTAATAACTAACCTGAAATCCTTTATTTGCCAAATTCACATGTACAGTTTCTTCCAAATGAGTCTCCTGTAGCATAGCTATTTGCACTTTGTATTTCTTAATATAGTTCATTATTCTTTCTTTTTTGTATATACCTGTGAAACCATTCATATTCAAATATAATATGGAACATGTTGCCATTACAATAAAAAGTTATTATTCCCACATTATGTATAACAGCTTTTTTAATGTCTAATTTCAGCTTTTATGTTACATGCTTTAATGTTGGACAGGTTATTTTTATACAGTTGTTTCTGCCATTTGAACATATGTCACATCTTACAAGACTTTTTGTTTTAATAAAAACTCTCAAAAAAAACCACCCCCAGAACACATTAATTAATAGAAACACATAAAATTTGGCACATCTTGAAATAATGAAGTTTAACCTTTCTAGAAGGAATAATTTTCTCAGGTTGACAGCTGCACTCACAGGCGTGAACTGACCTATAATGAAGGTTATCCATGCTAAGTTAGGTGGTACAGCCTGTGCTTCTACTTACCCCAAGGGTTGTCTGATTTTGTCTTACTCTTATTCCTCTCTGAGATGTAGAAAACAACTTGAATGCTTTCAGAAAATGTTATCTTTTAGCCACTGAAACAAAAACTTATTCTGTTTTAATACCCTCTTACCAGATGTCTCCATAGAAACATGAGAACTAGGTACATAGTTGTCTTTAGCTACAAGCTTCTCATGTTGCACTATGAACTTTTGTTTGATAAAGGAACATTTTGCCTTACATTCAGTGTTCTTTTACTTACTTCCACTTAAAACGTGCTTTTAGACTGGGCCTAAGGCCTTAATCCAGTCATTCCCCTGTGCAAAATTAAGAAAAAACATAATTTTTTTCTTATATCATGCTCTGTATAATTTTACAACCAGTCTCTCACCTCAACAAGATTGCAGCCTATTATCTTAAATGTGCTTTTGCCCAGGCTTTCTTCTCTTTTTACACTGCAATGCGTAGATTTCTTAAAACTAAACAAGAAAGAAAGAAAGATGGAGGACAACAGGGCACCTGCTTACTCTGGTATCCCTTTAACACACAAAAATAATTGAAAATGCTTTACTATACAACGCGCAATATAGGTCATGTTTTATAAAAATGCTGTTAAGAACAAAAAATGTTTACTTAGTTACCTCTTTACTTCCTCTTCCCCTCTCCTTAATGTTTTTGGAAACATTATTGACATGAAGTACAAGGCATATGCTTTGGAGTCCCCTACAAGTTTAACAATGTCAAAGTCCAATATTTCCAGGTTTTCTTGTTCTGCCACAGTTCCCAAATGTGACTGATGCTTTGTAATACCATATTTATGCATTAATTTCTGAGCTGCTGGTTTTCTTCCTGTTGATCTCAATCTTCCATCTCCATTCTCTGGTTTAACAATGTTTTATTTCTTCTAGTCTACTTCTATGCTATTTTGTGTCTCTTGTGCATTTCCCTTTGGAACATTGGAAAAAGTTTCACTAGAACAGTCTCTCTATTTGCTTTATTATCAGAAGAATAAGAAGCAGAGTCCCCTTCTATTTGCTAACTCACATTTTGTTGGACAAACTTTTGTATTTTCTCCTTAGCATGCTCTCTATCAAAAAATGATTTTGACCCTCCAGGAAAAAAATATTCTGAAGATAGCTGGATAAAGTAGCTTGAATCTCACACAAGCCTCAAAATATTCCCTGATTGCTGGAATAACTTTACTCACTGTAGACCAGGCAGAAGATGAGTAATTATTTTCTACAAAGTCTCTGACTCCAGCTTTTAGTACTTTGTCTTGCTGCCACATTTTTGTCAGAATCAACTCTTTCTCTTGGTAAGATTGCATCTTTACTACAAGAGGTCTTGGCTGCTTTCTGATGGCAAGGTTTGGAGCATACATATGGTGTGCCCTTTCAATTAACAACTCCTGCAGTGAAATACTAGCCCAGTTGCTTATTTGTGCTTTCATAAAATTAATACAGTCTGTCCTTCCAGTTTCCCTAGTACAGCCAAAAATCTCTGGTTTTCCCTACATACTGTGTTCTTTAATTCTACCATTTTTGAAGCATCTCTACTTCTGCTGCATCATACTCAAGTGTCGGCCTTTACTTCATTTCGACATCTGATTTTTGCAGTTTTATCATTTCATCTGAATATCTGTTTAAAGCTTCTTCCAGTTTTTCAAGCCTTTTGTTATTTGAGTAGATAAACTCTTCAGTGTTTTGTTTATTTTAATCAGCTCTGAGCACATTTGATTTATTTTTCCCCTAGATGACTGGAAGTCGTGCCTTGCACCAAAGCTGGAGCTTGAACTGCTTTTTGCTAAACAGCTGCAGGATTCTTCCTAGCTAGTGTTTTCCCCTCAACTTTTGTGGTTGATTTTCTTTCAGGTTCTCTAAAATTCTTCTTTACTGGTATCCAGGCAGTGCATTTACTACCCAGTAACTGAAATTTACCAAAAAGACAAACTCACAGGCTCTCTTTTCTGAGTTTCTATATTCACACGGGGAGAGCTGAAATTAATCTGTCACTCAGTATGCAGCCATCTTGGAAGTCATGTCTACAAGCAACCTTAAGGTCATACTGCCCAATGCTCACAGCCTTAACAAAAACAACTCCAAACCTTCAAGCCTTCATCACTCTGGAGAATTGGGACACCTCTGCCATGACTGACACTTGGTTTAAAGCTGCAGAAAGTACTGCAGAAGTGCAAGGCTACAATGCCTTCCACACATTCAGACCAGCAACAGCATAGACTGGGGTCAAAGGTGGTGGTGTCTTGATTTACTATAGCAACAAACATACCTCCAGGTTGGTTAAACAGGTTGATACCATGGAGCTCATCCACGTTCAAGTTGCCATAGATAAGGTCTGTGACAGACCATTATCTATGCCCCTAGATTCTGACAACTTAACTAAACCTACTAAAGGTGCTCACCATCCAACCAAACATCCTATTTGTGGCTAAGTACACCTCTAACTACGAAACATACACTGCCTGGAATTTAATGCATACATGCTCCAACTAGAGGATCAAACATACTGGAACTGGTACTCACCAACATGGGAGAGAGTTGCAGCCTCCCATGTCACATCTTCACTATTGAGGTCAGATCATAAAGCTGTCTCATTTGAACTGAAAATCAACCCAGAAAATCCAATTAACCATTAACAGTTAAAAATTATTTAAAGGCAAACTACATTCTATTAAGTGACAGTCTATCAAACTTGAAGGATCACCTCCAACCCTGAGATCACAGCTATCTATGAAGAATTACTCAGAGGCACTACACAAACATGTAAATGACTGAATATAGTGTGCCGTACCTGCCAGAAATAAACAAAAACAAACACTAAAAACAACTCCCACTGGTGGAATCATCACCTAAACAGGGTATATAATAAAAGAAGAGCAACTCCTTTAAAGACAAGTGATCTATTATACAACTAAATAAGAAACTAAGAAATCTAACTAAATCCAGTAAAACAAACTACAAGGTGAGGATAGCCTTGCAGGTTAAGGATAATCAGAATGACTTCTTCATCTATTGTCCATAATCCTAGAGGTAGCACACAACAGTGAGCTGAACTGGTGGTGAAATCAGATCAAATTTCACCCTTCCCACTCCGCCAGGTGAAATCCCCTCCAACATAGCTCCCCAGCTATCATCAGGAAGCAGGTACTGGCAGCACTTGCTAAAGCTGCCACCATGGATCTTGACAAGATCACTGGCTGCCTATCAAGACCACTTGAGGCACTCTTAAACTTTAGCCTTAAAGCAGGCCATGTCTGAAGTGTATGGAGGACTGCAACAGTCATTCCTGTCCACAAGGGCAGACCATCAACTGATCCAGGGAACTACTGACAAATCGGTCAACAAGCCTAACATGCACATCTATGGAATGAATTATCATGGAAATGGCAAACAAGGACTTTAGCAAACTACTGAAATTGGACATACTCCAATATGGCTTTGTTAAGGGAAGGTTATGCTAACCTAGCCTGGTAGAGTTCTTTGAGAAGGTCACCAAAGCAATGGACAAGGGTAAAACAGTGCACACTGCATATCTTGACCTGGATAATTCTATACACCACCACATTATACTAACATGAAAACAACTGCATAAATGCACTTGTTTCTATGTGGGAACAAGTGCACGGCAAACCCCGGTAAACTGACATGGTAGAACCACGTTATCAACAAGCCTTACAATAAAAGTTAGAAAATTTTGACAAAAAGTAAGAAGAGTAGGTCTCAGCATTGTAGAGCCCTCATCACTGAAATAAGCATACAACTCAAGAGCTTAATAAAATCCACCAAAGCCAAGTTTTAGGCTAAAATCACTACCCAAGCCAAAGACAATCACAAGGCCTTTTTAGCTATGTTCATAATCTCAAAAGCACTATGTAGCAATGCACTGAGATGATTGAGAATGATGTTATCTGTTTATTTATTTATTTTACATTTGTTGACCAGGATAGTTTGACTGGATACTTGTCCATTTTCAGCGGTGGCCCAGGGAGAAAAGCTCCATACATACATACAGGAAAAACTGTTACATTAAACAAGTTAAAGCACTCTTACAGATACAACACATAGGATAAAAGTCATTCATTCTGTCATATAGAAATCTGATTTGTTATAGAGTAACAATTAGGAAGCAATGTATGGGTGGCCAAAAGACCTCTTTAGCACATGTTTATATTGCCAGAGTTAGTCAGGATTAGAGCAAGGACATAGCCATTGCCTTTTAAAGTACTGTTTTAGATTTTTTTTTAACTGGGTTAGAACGCGTTCTGAAGTAAGGTCAGCAGGAAGTGAGTTCCATATTTTGCCAACAGAGTTGGCATATAGAGAGTCTCCAGATGAGATGCTGCTTTTGAGGGTTTGGACTAGTAATTTGTTGGATGAGTGAAGTGTCTTGAGGTTGCTGTAAGGGGTGATAATTTTTGTAAGTCCGGCTGTGTTTTCATGTTGGTAGAGAATTTTATGCACTACTATTAGCTGATTGTACTGAATTTGGATAGGCAATTCTAGCCACCATAGATTCTTTAGTTTCAGACTGTGGTGTGTTCTGTATGCTGCTCCAGTGGCAAATCTAGCAATATGATTAAAGCAGCTAGAGAGTTTATTAAGGTCACTTACTCAAGTTCATGAAGAGAGGGGATGCATAAAGGAGGGCGGAAAGTAGATGTGTATGGGCAATTACCATCCTATCTAGTGGAGTGAGGAAAGGTTTGATCTTGTATAGTGAGCCAAGTATTTTATTAACTTTTTAATAGTTTGATTAATATGCATATCAAACATGAGGTTATTATCAACTGTTACACCTAAGAGTTTGGTACAGGGATCTGGGACAATGACAGTGCCATTGTTAGACTTTATAGCAAAGGCTGGAGTGTTGTTAGGATTTAATAGGTGATGTTAATTACAGAGCAAATTTTCAACAGTATTAAAAACATTTTGGGATAGAATCTGCAGACTTAAAGGGGAGGTGGCAGAGCAAATCAAAGTGGAGTCATCTGCATATTGAATGCAGGTGGCTGTTGGGATGACTGTGTACATGTCATTAATAAAGATAGAAAATAGAGTACCGAGGGACCCCAAGGGTGATAGGTAGAAGAGAAAATAGTTTGTTCTGCCATAGAACAGCCTGTTGTCTACCACTCAGATAAGAGTTGAACCACTGGATAGACTGGACATCTAGGGAAATAGTTTTAAGTGTGTGCATGAGTAGTTGGTGGTTGACCATGTCAAAGGCTTTGGAGAGATCAATAAAGAGGGCAGAAGAAAGCTTATTGTTGTTTTGGTTTTGATTAATAACATTGGAGAAGGAGAGGAGGGCTGTGGTTGTACTGTGGAATGGTCTGAAACCATGCTGTGAGTTAGCCAGGAGATTGTGCTGAATGAGATGGCTTAGGAGTTGTTTATGGATGCACTTCTCCATAATTTTAGCCAGGGGTGACAAACTAGCCTTAGGTCTGTAATTTGACAGTTCAGTGGAACTGTCCCCTTTGTGGAGTGGAATAACATGTGATGTCTTCCAGATGGAGGG
Organism: Protopterus annectens; assembly: GCF_019279795.1. NCBI lineage: Eukaryota > Metazoa > Chordata > Ceratodontiformes > Protopteridae > Protopterus > Protopterus annectens. The sequence goes on from NC_056748.1 coordinate 662,254,104, forward strand.
GATAGTCACTTCTCATATAGTTCTATCGATAAGGATAGAGATGGGGCATGCTATGGCATCCGCAGCTTTTTGTAGATACTTACCTGGGAGGAGATCCACTGCAAGGGTGGTAGGTTTTAGTTTCTTGATTAGGGCACGGATAAGTGATGTGGAAACTGGTTGAAAGTTAAAGGGGAGTTGAGAACTAGATGTGGTGGTGTTAGGACTTGGGCAACTTGGAGATAGTTGGTTAGTTAGTGACTGGATAGTTTCTGTGAAGAAACTATTAAAGGAATTGGCAACGTCTTCCGAAGGTTTTTGGATGGTAGCCAAGGGGGTAGGAGTTGTGCACTGCCCTGGATGAATAAGTTTATTTATGCCTGCCTAAAACTTTTGTGGATTGTTTTGATGCTTCTGTTGTAAATGGCAGTAAAAGTTTTTTTTAATCTAAGGTGGTAGATTTTTTAGTGTTGTTCCTTAGTTGTCTAAATCTAAGTTGATCTAAGAGGGATTTTGTGGTACATCAAGTAGTCCAAGCTTTGTTTCTAAGTAAGATCATTTGTCTGGTTTCTTTAGAAAGCCATGGAGCACCTTTTTCTTTAGTTCTTATAGAACGTGCAGGTGCATGGATATCAAGGATGGCTAGGAATTTGGTGTTGAAATATAATACAGCTTCTTCAAGTGGTAGCTGTTTTAGGACTGCCCAATTACATGCTTCGAGTTTATTTTGAAAATTAGCAGGGTTAAAGTTTTTGTTGTTTCTAATTGTTTTGCAAGTAGGTTGGTGAGGGATGTCAGTCTTATGCCTGATTAAGTAAGAAAATGGTCACTTATGTCTTCAGGTTGTGTACCGGCCCTATACATGTGGGGATGGCTATTAATGAGTATCCAATCTAGGATACTATCTTTGTTGTTAGGTTTACTGATCCTAGTAGGGGAGGATATGATCTGAGTAAATCCGTATAGATTTACATGGATAGTCGGAGATTCTGAGGAACAAATATTCCAGTCGATGTTGAAGTCTCCTAGAACAACGGTTTCTTGGGGTTAGTTGCTAGACAGCCAAGAGAGGATATCTTCTAGGGTGTTTGTGTTATTACCTGAGGGGAATGTAGACATAGGTTATGTTAATACTCTTTGTTTTTATTAATTTGTAGTTTGGTAATAAGAATTTCAGCATTATCAACACAGGGTGGTTGCGTTGAACTAGAGGTCAAATCTAGAGTAGTTTTGTATAGTACAGCTACCCCTCCTCCCTTCCTAGTGGTACTGTCTAACCTTAGTATGTTATAACCTGGGGGTAAAACCTCGTTATCTGCCGTTGATGGTTTTAGCCAAGTTTCGGTAAGACAAAGTATATCCGGGGAATGTGTAACTAAGAGTGTATGCAGGCGGTGGACCTTATTATTTAAGCTTCTAACATTTACGGGACTGACCAGGAGTGACTTTGAAGGTCTATTTAAAGTTCATAAGTTAGTGGGAATAGTAGAATTGGGGCTAGGATCGACTAGTGAGGTTGGGTCAGGGTTTGGATGATCTTGGTAGTTTGGTTATCTACACTGAGGCTGAAGATATACCCAACCTACTGGCTAATAAATCCACCTCTAACTTTACCCATTTTTCCCCTCCATCTGGTCCTCAAGATATACCGGAAACTGGCTCACCTCCAACTGTCATGTAGGACCAAGTGCTAAAAGTGCTATCTAAAGCAAAAAAAACTGCTTTGATGGGTTCTGATATTATCCCTGGATGTATCTTAAATAACATGAAGCATGATTTAGCCACACCTCTAACAACACTGTTCAACCTCAGCCTCCATATAGGTTTTGTACAAGTAAATGGATTTATTTCCCTGCGCAAGAGTGGACCTTCCACAGACCCAGGCTATTACAGACCTACACATCTGCCCAGCCTCATACACAAAGCTATGGAAAGATTTATCATGGAAGTAATCAGTAAGGATATAAGAAGCCTCGAAATACTGGAACAGTCTCATTTTCCATTCCTCAGGGGCAGGTCATGCATACTCAGCCTGGTGGACTTTTTTAAAAAGGTCAATGGATGAAGGTAAAATGTGCTACATAATCCCCCACTCAGGCATAGTAGAAAAGCTACATAAATTGGGGAAAAGCCCTATGCCACCAAATGGATTGCTAACTGGCTAAAAGCATGCAGGAAATAAAAACAGGGGAAGTTACCTCTGAAAAGAGATCAATTACCAGTGGATTCCTCCAGGGTTCTGTGCTGGAATCTCATCAGTTTGGCATCTATTTCTCTGAAGTAAAAGCCAATACCAAAGAGCTGTGGGTGACTATGTTTGCAGATAACTGCAAGCTAGGAACACTCACTGAATTCCCAAATAAATTGTCCAACCTGGAGGAAGGTTTGTCCCAAATAAATGGTGAACACATTGAATAGGATGATGACATGGAATGAATGGGAAACTGAAAATTTATCCCAGGACTGTCCCCTGTATTACAAATGGACACAGCAAGTTCATAAATGGATTTTTCATGCACGAGTCCCCTCACATTATCTATGGTATGACCCAGTTCATAGGTAGGTACTAGGCTATTGGCCCTAGGGCCTATATAAGCCTAGCCAAAAAATGTACCCTGGCTTTCACCACCAGTTATTGTCATTAGGGGTGATATATACTTATCAACCAAGGGATGGGTAAGGCCAATCTCTAACAAAATGGGATAGGTTAAACAGAGCACAGAACAGGAAATTGGCTAGGCTTTAAGTGTCCCACAAGGGCAGCTTGTCTATCCTATGTGTATTTGCCTATGAACCTATAAATAATTGGTGCCAAAGTCATGGACTGAAACTAAATGCCAAAAACTCATTATCATATCCTTTGGGAAGTTATCTACACCAGGGAACTACCACATTGATAATATGTCCAAAGAGATGACCCAGTAGTTCAGGATGTTGTAAACTTATGTGGATAGTCACCTAACTTTCAACCAACATGTTCATAGGTAAGTAGTAGGCTAACTGTCCATGTTGGACATTTTAAGCCTTGCCAATTTGCCTTGCCGAGAATCAAACCCTGTACCTTTTATCTTTGTAAACACCTTAACCACTATACCAACTCCCTAACCCTGTGTCCACTGTCAAAAGAAATTCATTATATATTCATTTATTTTATAGTTTGTTTACCGGAATAGTCCATTGGGCCAAGAAGAGCCCGTTTTCAATGGAGTCCTGGGGAGAAAAGCTCCATTAACAACAATATAATATGAAGACAATGCATTTACATCTATGTAATACTGTTGAAGAATGATGGTATTACATAACATGATACAAAATCTACGACTGCAGTGAAAATTCAGTTAAAAAGGTAAAAAGTAAAATTACACACACACACACACACACACACACACACACACACACACACACACACACACACACACACACACACACACACACACACACACACACACACCAATTAAAATAAGAAAAATCCACTGGTGCATATTCCTGTTAAATTTGTTAGAATGTGAAATAACACAGGGTTGGCATTACAGTTTTACATGAAATCTAACAGTGTTAAAGTAGGATTGGGGATAAGAGGTGTTAATTGTTGACTATAAGAAGGGTGGGACAATAAGAAAAAAATAGAGGAAGAGTAGGAGTAAATGACAGAAATGAAGATGGTAGTAGTCAGAGAAGCTCAGTATGATGAAGAGAAGGGAGAAGTAAAGGAGTGTAAGAAATGGGGGGAAGAGGGGAGTCATGTTGGATGAGAGCAAGAACATTCCCAGAGGGTTTTGAGATGGGAATGAAGCAGGGTCTTAAAGGTAGAGTGGTTGCCAATAGTACGAATAAAGAGGTGGCAGGGAGTTCCAGAGGCAAGCTAGGGAAAAGGATAGTAGGTGTTTGCCTGGAGGACAAGCAGGCTTGTGCATTTCAAGCAAATTCTGGTTATTGGGTCTTAGACGTCTTTTGGGTAGGTGCATTTTGAAGGAAGAGGTAAGGGAGGGGCAGATGGAGGGATTAAAGATGAGTTTATGAGAATGAGCAAGTTGAATATAGGTAAGATGGTTGGGAAGTTTGTTTAAGCCAATTTAGTTTGTGAAAGGCATTGCAGTGGTGGGAGGAGGATTTATAGCCCATAGCAAACTTAGAAATGTTGTTATAACAGGAGGGAGGATAGCTTTGTTTTTAGAGAAGATTGAAGGTTGGTAAGAATTGGGGCACCATATAGTAAATAAGGAATGAGGAAGGTGCTGGAGAGTACAAGATTAGTAGTGGGAGTGATATAGTGGTTATGGTGGTAGAGCATGCCTAGTTTCTGGTAGGTTTTCTTTATATTAGTTATTAGGTGAGTATTGAATTTTAACTGTTCATCAATAAGGACTCCTAGAGGCTTTGCATGGGAGGCTACCTCGAGAGAGGTATTGTTTTGGCTAGTAATGGAGAATGAGTTCTTGTCTATAATGGTACTTTTTGAAGGGGAAAATAATTTTAGTTTTTGATGCATTGGGTGATAGGTGGTTGTCTATCATCCAATGCTCGGTATAAGAGAAAGCATCCTGAGTTAGTTTTAAGAGAGTGGAGGTGGAAGCGGCAGAGCAGATCATTGTAGAGTCATCTGTGTATTGAATAAATTTAGCACTAGAAATGTTCTGGTGGAAGTCATTTATGAAAATGTTGAACAGTACAGGACACAATATGGAACCCTGGGGTACGCCTGTAAGTGTATTAAGGAAGGAGGAGGTGATTTTTTTTCATTTGACAGCTTGTTGTCTGTCAGAGGGGTAACTAGAAAACCAGTTGACAGAAGAGTGGATAGGTTTAGATTAGAGAGTGTAGATAGGAGAAGGTTATGGGAGATAGTGTCAAAGGCCTTGAATAAATCCAGAAGCAGGGTGGACACTAGACAGCCAGAATTCTGGGCTTTGTTGATGATTTCGAGGAAGGAGAGGAGAACGGTTGTGGTACTGTGGCCAGGACTAAAACCATGTTGTGTGGGGATAAGGAGGTGGTTGCCTGTGAGGTAGGGTAGAAGTTGAAGGTTGATACACTTTTCTAGAACTTTTCAGATAGGGGATAAGATGGTGATTGAACAGAAATTGGGAATGTTGTTGTTATTACCTTCTTTGTGAAGGGGAATGATATAGGCCTTTTTCCAGAGTAGTGGTACAGAATTTTCTTGGATTGAACAGTTTATTAGAAAGGAGATGGGAAAGGTGATGGCATCAGCAGCAATTTTGAGGAAGTAGGAAGGAAGGTCATCAGGGTCATTTGAGTATGGTTTCAGTTTCTGAAGGAGTTTTTTTATGGTGGAGATAGGAATTGGTTTGATAGTGAAGGAAGGGGGTTGGGAGGTGGTAGTGTTAGGGGAGGGAGAGATAGGAGGAGGTGGAAGTGAAGCTTTGTTGGGGAAGGGAGTAGTTAGTTTGGCAACAGAATCAATAAAGAAGGAGTTAAATTGTGTGGCTAAGGAGAGATCTGGGACATTTGGGTCAAGGCAGGGGCTGTCTCTTTTGCCAGGACTGAGGAGGGTAGAGATGCCATTCCAGAATTTTTTGGGGTTGGTCTTGTGGTTATTTTGGAGGGTGGAGAAACAGGATTTGCAGTTGGACGCAACAAGTTTTTTTTACTTTGTTACGTAGTAGCTTATATTCAATCAATCAGGGTAGTATGGGTTTTATTTTTCTGGTAATGTTTCCAGGCTTTGTCATGGAGATGCATAATGGTTGTAGTTTCTTTGCTTAACCATGGGACAGTTTTACTTTTAAATATTTTGGTTCTGGAGGGAGCAAGGATATTTAACAGGTCTAAGAATGTAGTATTAAAGTAGACTACTGCATTATCTAGGGACAGAGTATTTAGAGGACTCCAGGTTGTGTGTTTTAGAGAGCTGGAGAAGGTTTTAGGGTTGCCATTTTTGAGAGAGCAGGAGGAGATATAAGTGTGGCATAGTTGTAAGGAGGTGGGAAGGCGAAGAGCGAAAGAGGGAAGATGATCGCTAAGAGTGCCAGTTAGGATGCCGCTGTCAGATATGTATTGGGGGTGGGAAACAAGAATCCAGTCAAGAATAGTACCAGAGGAGAAGTGTTTTGAGGGCCTGGTAGTAGAGTTTATTAGTTGTGAGAAATTGTATAAGTTTATGTTATGTGAAATAGGAGATTGAATATCAGTCCAGTTAATATTAACGTCACAGAGGATTATGGTCTCGTTGGCAATGTTAGAGGAGAACAAGGAAAGGATATCCTCAAGAATAGGGATATTGTCTCCTGGGGGAATGTAAAGAGTGGCTATACATACGTGTTTGTTTCTATTCATCTGGAGGAGGGCCAGGGTTAGTTCAGCACTGGTGAATTGGGTGTGGGTTTGGTGAAGGGAGTAACTGTAAGGGAGGAGGAGTAGAGAAGAGCTACTCCACCACCTTTTTTGAGGGTCCTGTCATTTCTAATTATATTGTAGTTGGGGGGAGTGATTTCAGGATCTTTTATGTGTGGCTTTAACCAGGTTTCAGTAATGGATAGGATATCTAGGTGGTTATGTTGGAGCCAGGCATGGAAGTTTGGAATCTTGTTACATACGCTTCGAGTATTCAATGTAGTGAAAAGGAGGGATTTGCAGGATGGGGGGGGGGGCTAGAATGAAGAAAGGGAGAGGGACCAGGGTTTGGGTGAATGTCACCAGAGAGAAGGTTGGTAATAAGTTGATGAATATGGGAAAAGAGGAATTCAGAGTTCTTAGTGTCCTGTTTGAGAGTTGGGTGTTGTGTTATAGTAGTGTTGTTAGGGATTGGGGATGAGAGGCAGTGAACACAAATGAGTTTATAAGGGAATAGGAGGTTGCTATTGAAGAAATAGAGATGAGGGGATATAGTGGTTGTGGGTGTTTAGCATATGTGTGGTATGTATAACTTGTATGAAAGGAGGGAGAGTGATTAGAATTTGAAGGACTTGTGAGAAGGTGAAGGTAGGTTAGGAAGAGAAGAAGAGGAAGGAGTACAAAGGAGGTGGGTTTTAGAGGCATAATGGTGTTTGAGTACTGTGGTATTGGGAAAATTGTAGTACAGTGGAGAGCAGAGTGGCTATGGGATTAATCAAGCTAGTTCTAAAGTGGAAGGCAGCTAAGGGGAGAAGGGGGGATTGCGAGGGTGGGACTGATGAGCTTGTGATTGGACGTTTTGGGTCTCACAGTGGTGCTATGGCTAGAAGTGTTTTTTTATGAAAAATGATTGGTATTGAGGGAAGATAAATTCTCGTTTGTTAAGGTATTGGTGTCTTATAATGTCACATATTCAGTGTTAGAAGTTATGTATGAAATGTGTGGGGTGTTTACTGGGTATGTTTCTATTGGGTAGTCACTTTTGTGTGTGTGCGCAACTGTATTGTGGATAGCTAGTAATTTGTAATGGGAGGGGTTTGTTGTAATTACTATAGCAAATTGGGTGGTTTTAACTCTGGTGGGTGTGGTTTGGTCAATTTTAAATTACAGATGTTGGGGGTGGGTGGGATATGGGGCAGGGAAGAGACTGGAGTGATTCTGAGTGTAGTGAAAGCGAACGGAGAGGGATGAGCCAAGATCCAAGCAAGTCTGTGTTTAAGAAAAACAATCAGAATTGGCCAAGAACTGCTGTGAAGCTGTAAGTCATTTCTTAACTATTTATCAGGCTGAAAAACAGGATAACCTTGTATCTGTAGGCTACTGTGCTCTCTATTAAATTAACAAACACACACAGTATTTGATTAGTTATGGATGCTATTTGTTAACAGAAGGGAATAAAAGATAAATGGAAGATGAGTGTGTGTGGAGGGATGCTTACAAGGCAAAGCAGAGTGCTCTCCAGGGAAAAATGAATATTAGCTCAAACAGGTAGACACATACACAAAGTTAACTTTAGCTGTTTGTGTTTGCAGTCTGTTCAGACCCAGACTGCTCTTTTCATATAACAATGTATCCACTGGCCAGATTAAAGATAATGGTATCACTTCAGCTGATTACATATGGTGGTGTTAGGTACAAAGTTAACTTTAGCTGTTTGCGTTTGCAGACAGTTCAAACCCGGACTGTGCTTTTCAAATAACAATGTATTCTCTGGCTAGATTAAAGATAAAGGTGTTACTGCAGCAGATTACTTAGAGTGATGTTAGATTGGTGAAACACTGAGCTCTTCATGGGGCCTGTAGCAGGGTGGTTGCACAGCTTATAAACAAAGGGGCTGTGTCTACACCTAGGGATACCATCATTCCCATTTATTCAGCCCTCAATAGGCCAATGATCAAGTATAATGTCCTGTTTGGCATGTATGCGTCCATACACATTCAACAACTGGAACAACCACAGAGATACCTTACTAAAAGGATATAAGGCCTAAGCAATATATCCTACATGGACTGACTCAAAGCCCTGACACCATATTCAGTATCCTAGAGACTGCTAAGAGGTAACCTGTGTTTGACAGAGAAGTCATTCTCTGACCCATTACTGATGGATTTACTGCACATCAGCAAGTCAAATGGCACCAGAAATATTCTGTCAAGGAATCTTATCATCTTCTGTACATCAACAGATTAGTTTGGAGGGACAGGTCTATCTCACAGAAGATACCACTGCTCTGAAATAAACTCCACATCCACATAAAACAAAGTTATTCCGTGTCTGTATTTAAGTGCAAATTGGATCTATGGATGGGAAACAGAAAATTTACCCCAGGACTACCTCATGTACTACTAATGGACAGATGCAGCTTATAATGCTTTATCCCATATATGGGTTGCCTTAAATTATCTATGATATGATCCAAGTTATTCTTCTTAGGGGTAATATAAAATTACTAATCATGGGATGGGTAAGTCCGATCTAAAACCAAATGGGGTAGGTTAATTCAAGCACCAAAATTGTAACTGGCTAGGATTAAAATGGCCAACAAAGGCAGACAGCCTATGGACATATGAATAAGCTATCTCCCCTCTGTCTTTTTTGACCATGGTCCCTGGTTAATTGTCTTAATTAGTAAAAATAACCACTCTTCATTTTCCAGTACACACACAGCTAAAATTTCTGTTTTCTCTTGCCCACTTGTTTAAGATACACTGCTCTTATTTCTTTCTCAGTTTTGATTTCTGTAGGAAGAATATACCCACATTTAAATTAATTCTTTTTGGTAGAATAATGAAATTCTTAAGTAGTGTGGATATCCCCTTTATGTTCCATAACACATTCTCTATTTTTTGAATGTATGAAAGTCTGTACAGCCGAATTCTGCTACCTAACTGGGTAAGATGATTACTATCATGCCTATTGTGAAAACTTTAATTAGCCACACTTAAAAAATAGCACCAGAAATATGCCAGGTATAAACTGAGCTTAAACAAAAATATAAACGTTCATAGCAAATGTCAAAAAACTACAAATTAACTGCAACAAGAATAATTGATTACAAAACTAGCCTCACTTAAAAGGAGGCAAGTAACAGAGAAAGATATATCAAAATGGCTACTAGGGAGGAATAAAATCTTGCAGAGAATTACAAAAGGAAACAACACTAAATTTATACATCCCACAAAAGCAAGAACAGTTACTTTAGAAATGTAATGCACCACTCCTAGAGCAATAACCATCCACCCACTCAATTCTGTAAATTTGACTGACAGGAAAGCATGGACAGTACCCCTGAAAGTACCCCTGCCATCAATGGGACCTGGCTCAAAAACAAATGAAAATGGCAAATTCATTCCAGCAATGTAAATTATACTAACTACCCCTGACCAGCACTTAGCCAGAAGACTTACAAAACAATAATAATAATAATGATGGGGGAGGTGCTTACATGCAGATAGCATGAGAACAAGTCTCCAAGTCCTTTGTTTGATAAACACTGTGCATAATGCATATCAAAGCGACCTTAGTGTTAGGATGGGTCACAGTGAAAGGAAACACAACATAACTAGAAGCAGCCTGAACAGTATGCAGTAAGGTATGGAATTTGCTGATATTGTCTAGGGTGACAGAATAAAGAAATATGCAGATTAAAAAGATATTGAGGCTTAATGCCAGAACCTTCCATCATGGCAGGCTAAAAAGAAGGAATCAAAATTGAAGTTAGAAAGATTAAAGATCATCACTGTAAGAAAAGAAGAGGAAGACTGAAATTGATAATACGGCTCAAGCCGCGGAAGTACAAAGACAGCTAGATGAAAATCATATGCTTGCACATGAAGTGAACAAGAAAACAATGAGAGTAATAAAAGTAATGGCGAAGAAGATCGTTTCACTTTAATGACTGGTGGACCAGACATTACTGACTCAGAAGAGGGAGATTCTTCAGATCTGGTCATCAAGTATATACTAGTAATTATATACTAGTAACTGGAGATTCAGTAATTAGAGGAACTTACCTTAGGGTAATAAGGTTTACGGTTACTGTTTTATGCATGTTTTTAAATGAGAACACATGACAGCTTACTTAAATGCTGTATTTGCATGGAGCCCAAGATGCTTTTATTTGTTCTGTCTCTTTAAATGTTCCTTAAGTTGTTAATGGCTCTTGAGTTTATTAATTACTCAGTTTGATTACAGATATAAATAGGAGAGTGATTTTATTTCCGGTGTTCATTTCTGATTAAGTGTTTTGACGAAAACGTACTTAATAAACTAGTGGCGTTAAATGCAAAAATTGTCTGCCTTTCATTCGTTTGGGATTATTTGTGGATGTACATCTACTGGAGATGATTGAATCCTCGATCTTTGGAGTATAATTAAATAAACTGTTACTTACATTTGCAGAGAGGGTAATGAACACCAAATAGTGTTATTCTTGCCAGGAGCAAAAATACAGACGTGAGCAGGAACTTAGAATGCCTTATGCAAGGAAGTATGGAGCTATTTTTATTCATGTTGGTACAAATTATCTTATCTTCAATGACTTAGATGACATAGCTTGCAAAGGTGCAATGATGCATTTTTCTCAAATCACATGTAGAAGGGAGAGTCAGGTCAGCATGAGTGATAGCATTTTTTTTTCTTAACTACCTACAGTGGATATAAAAAGTGTACACACCCCTGTTAAAATGCCAGATTTTTGCGATATAAAAAATTGAGACCACAATAAATCATTTCAAAACGTTTCCCACCTTTAATGTGACCTATAACTGGTGCAATTAAATTGAAAAACAAACAATTTTGTTAAGGGAATAAATATAAAAAATAAAAAAATGTACAATAAAATGGTTGCATAAGTGTGCACACCCTTAAACTAATACTTTGTTGAAGCACCTTTTGATTTAATTACAGCATTCAGTCTTCTTGGGTACACACCTGCCATAAATTAGTGACTCTGATTAACCCCAAATAAAGTTTAGCTGTCCTAGTAGGATTTTCCTGACATTTACTCAGTTGCTTGCTACAGCAAAAGTTATGGTTCACAGAGAGCTTACAAAGCATCAAAGGGATCTCATTGTTGAAAGGAATCAGTCAGGAGAAGGGTATAAAAAATTTCCACAGCATTGGATATACCATGGAACACAGTGAAGACAGTCATCAGAAAGTGAAGAAAATATGGGACAACAGTGACACTGCAAAGAACTGGACATCCCTCCAAAACTGATGAAAAGATAAGACAAAAACTGGTAAGGGAGACTGCAAAGAAATCTACAGCAACACTGAAGGAGCTACAGGAATTTCTGGCAAGTACTGGTTGTGTACTACGTGACAAAAATCTCCTGTATTCTCCATATGTCTGGACTATGGGGTAGGGTTGCAAGACAGAGGCCTTTTCTTACACAGAAAAACATCTAAGTCCAGCTAAAATTTGCAAAACAATATATCACGTCTCCCAAAAGCATGTGGGAAAATGTGTTATGGTCTGATGAGATCAAGGTTGTACTTTCTGGCCACAATTCCAAAAGGTACATTTGGCGCAAAAACAACACTGCATCACCAAAAGAACACCATCCCATGGTGAAGCATAGCAGTAGCAGTATCATGTTTTGGGATTGCTTTTCTTCAGCTGGAACTGGGGCTTTAGCCAAGGTGAAGGGAATTATGAACAGTTCCAAATACCAGTCACGTTTGGCCCAAAGCCTTCAGGTATCTGCTAGAAAGCTGAAGATGAAGAGGAATTTCACCTTTCAGCACAACAATGACCCCAAGCATACATCCAAATCAACAAAAGAATGGCTTCGCCAGAAGAAAATTATAGTTTTGGAATGGCCCAGCCACAGCCCAGACATAAATCCAATAGAAAATCTGTGGGGTGACCTGAAGAGGGCTGTGCACAAGAGATGTCCTCACAATTTGACAGATTTGGAGTGCTTTTGCAAGGAAGACTGGGCAAATATTGCCAAGTCAAGATGTGCCATGCTGATAGACTCCTACCCAAGAAGACTGAATGCTGTAATTAAATCAAAAGGTGCTTCAACAAAGTATTAGTTTAAGGGTGTGCACACTTATGCAACCAGCTTATTGTACACTTTTTATTTTTACCCCTAACAGATTTGTTTTTCAATTGATTGTACAGGTTATAGGTCACATTTAAGGTGGGAAAAGTTTTGAAATGATTTATTGTGGTCTCGTTTTTTTGTATCAGAAAAAACTGGCATTTTGACAGGGTTGTGTACACTTTTTATAGCCACTGTACAAGAAAAAATCTAAGTCTAATTTTTGGGGACACAGGCATTTACACAGGGTGGAGTTCCCTTGTCAAGATAATGGAAAATAATTTTTGCAGCAGATATATTCAATATTTGACTAACACAAGACAGGATTTTTGCTAGATCAGAAATTTAACAGTTCACAGCAGCATTTGATGTATCTATGTCAGTTGTTAATGGTAGGAGTATTTGTAATATTTTTTATTGGAAACTGTGCTGCATTTTCTCAATACTTGAAGCTGTTATTGTTTGGGAAGCATAGTTAAAGAACAATGAATGAATTATAGAGTACAACGCCCCATTTGGATGTACCTTACAAGACACCTGCAACAGCTGGAAAGACCAGAGAAGTACCTCACCAAGAGTATCACTGGCCTCAAACTGATGCCCTATGCAGCTCGACTGAAGAAACTCCAGCTGTACTTGGTTGTATACCACCTACTCAGAGGTGATCTCTGCCTGACATACAAGGCCATGTCCAACCCAGAATTGATGGACATGCTCCACCTAAAGAAAACCTTATCCCCTGGAGCCACACGCTCTAGGGATCTAAACCTCACCACAACAATAAATAGGACGTGCTGGAGGGATAGATTCCTGTCCCAGAGACTTCCCATGCTTTGGAACAAGATTCCAATCTACATTAGGCAGAGCTCCTCGCTAACACTCTTCGAAAGAGACCTTGATGAGTGGATGGGAAACAGAAAGTTTACCCCGGGGATCACTTCAGTGGCTCTGCTGGACAGAGGCATAGGGAACTAATCTAAGGGGGCTGGCGAAAGCCAGCAAATTCTGGCTAGGCTTATAAATGCCTTCAGGCAGATAGCCTAGTACCTACCTATGAACCTAATGACAGTAAATCAGTTTTGTCAGGGTATAAATGTTTTTACTAAAACATTCTAACAAAAAATCAGGTGGAGGTGTTATGATAGTGATTAAAGATCATAACGAGACCAGTGATTATAACATGTTTGATGATAACATCAATGTTAGACTGTATTACTGTCACAATAAAGACAACCCTGGAAAAGATAACAATTGCTAGAATGTATAGACCACCAAAGTCAAACACTGATGACCAAGAGAATTCATACATTTCTTGAATGGAGCATGGGAAAGAAAACATAATAACAAGGGACTTCAATTTACCAATGACAGACTGCAATAATGTTTATTTATTTATTTTATTTTTTATTTTACATTTGTTGACCGGGATAGTCTGACTGGATCAAGTCCATTTACAGTGGAGGCCCGGGGAGATAAGCTCCAAACATATACAAGAACAATAGAAAATGAAAAAAAACATAGATATAAAAATAGTATAAAATATAAAATAGAAATGTAAATACAAGATAAAAATACATTCAGACTAAAAATAGTACAATTTTATATGTAGGATATTTCATAAAGTACATAGGTACGCATTGAATAGACAAGTATACAGGATAGAAATTACCCTGGTTGATTCAACAAAATTAGTAAGGGAATTATTTACAACATATATTCATAAATTAATATTGCAAGCCAAAATTCTTACAACAACATGCAAGTAGTTGTTTAACTGCACTACTAAATTGTGTGGGCATGTGTACTTATTTTCTATGATGAACAGTTGATTTATTCCCAGCAAAACTTTAAGCCATGGTTCTATAACTCATTAAATTGGCATCTCAAGACAGTTTTGTGAGTGCCTGTTGATGTATTGTGGGAGTTGCTTTGATGACGGGGAAGTACTGGGAAACCTATAGTAAAATTGCACATAAATTAGCATAATAAAGTAGTTTAGATGCCATTCATTCTACCAAGAATTATTTGAATTACACATTTACAGACATAGGTTCTTAAGAAATGCAAATCCTAAATGATATTCTGTAGGGTCTATATTAGATCATCGAAGTGTTAATACTTCAAATGGTCTAATATTGACCTGAAAACAGGGAATGCTGAAAATAGCAAAGCTGCAGATAACCAAATTCTTTCCTAGGGAAAGAATTTGGTTGTCCATTTCTGTGGCTTTGCTATTTTCAGCACTGTGGTGGAGAGTTACGCGTTGGGTTCAGGTAAGTGTGCGATTGTGGGGACGTTAGGGTTAGGGCGGGCTATGTCAATTAAGGTTAAGGTGTGGATGAGGTGAGTATGCGATAGTGATAGACTTTAGGGTTAGGGCAGGATATGTGAGTTAGGGTTAGGGTACAGGTTAGGTGAGTGTGTGATAGTGACGGACCTTAGGGTTAGGGTTTGGGTTAAGGATAGTGATTAGATAGTACTGTATGTACAGTTTAGTGTAGGGTTAGATGTAGAAATTTAAGTGTATGTCTGTGGATTGCTGTTTTTTTGGTGTGCTTGTGTTGTGTGTGTGTTTGTCGGAACAGTGAATTTTTTCCCAGGGAAAAAAATCACTGTTCTGAGCTTTCGATGTTTGTAGATTTCATGGTTACAAGTTCGAGGTTGTGGTATTCGATGATGAGATGTTTCACTGAACTGATATAGACCCTATTCTGTATGCTACATATCTGGCTAAGGCAGGGATTTATAACACAGACTACCTTTAATCCTTCAGACATTAGTTGTATAGCTGATTATTATGCAGCTGATATTTTTACTGAATATTGACAACTGTTTAAATAATAAGGTTATCCGTTTCTTAGTGAGATGGTTGGTAAAATTAGTTCACCTTGGAATTTCATCTTTATTTCTTTAAAGTAAAAGGCCCATGAGAAAATGTCTTCATGGTCTGCTTTTGCTACTGCTTCAAGTAGCAAAATAAGACAGATTTGTAAACTGTAATTCTTGATGAGAAATTTAAGTAGAACACTAATTAAATAGGTATGAGAGAGAGAGATTTCTTAGGGCACTGTTCAGCTTAATAGGTTTTGTGCGTTTTTAGTGTGTCATTACTTTTAACAATTTAATAACAAAGAAGGGAGTCTGCCTACTCTTGCATCTTGCTGCATGACACAGTCGTTGATAAACACTCTATTATAAAGGTTCTAAGGAACTGTGGCTGTGCAGAACAGCTTCAGTAATGCTCTGTCATGACTAGCATTTTGTTCAATATTCTGTGATGATATTCTCATAATATGAACTGATATTATAACTATGCATTAGTATTAAGTTTATAATTTGCTCATCCACATGGCTACTTATCAGGGCAAATTGCTTCTGTTTCATCATCAGTGAGTGATCACTATGGTCTAATGTTGCCTTTCTTCATTTTTTCTTTTAATTTGTCACAGCTACATTCATGGGTGGACATAAAATAAACTGAATCTGGTTATGCTTTCATTTGTCTCTAATTGAAAGCATGTGAGTGATACATGGAGATTTATGACATGTATTGTTCACTCAAACATATTTACATTATCAACTATAGAGAACACAACTATAAGGGTTCATTCTATGGACTACATCGTTTTTGTGGTATGACTCAAGTGTTCTGAATAGACTTGTCCGTATTTATCTTCACTTACTGATACATTTCTAGATCTACTTCATTCAGTTATTATATATTTTTAGTATATAGGAGAGTGTTTACCTGACATAATCATTAGTATACTAGTCATATCAAAATATTGGAGACTATTAATATGTATATATACTACTCTCAGGCTAAACAGAACTTATGTTAAGCAACATTTACTGTGTTATAAATGAGATTTTACTTTATGAATGTTAGTGCATGATAGGATGATTATATTCTGAAAAAGAAGTCTAACCTAATCTAAAATTAAATTGTATTACCAAATCAATACTCATTTTCATACATTATGCTAATTCATTATTAATAATTATATAGGGAAAATAATAACTAGTATTGTTAAATCTCCAAGATAAGAGAAAAGGTGTACTGGAGCTCGAAAGGGGTTAGTTTTTTTTTTCTTTCTTTTTTCATGTGGGAAGTTATGGTAGGCAATCTGTTAGATTTCTTCTCATCTAACAGATGGGAAGTGTATTTCACTTTATGTACATTAAAGGGTTTACAAAAATATTTATATACTTGTTATTATACAAGTAATTTTGGCATTTTTCTTTTTTCTTTTTTTTATTGGTCTGAACTAAACTCTATTTTAAGTTATTTGACCAAAATTTAAATACCGACTACAATAAGACTTATTAACACAGTAGTTACACATTTTACAAGTGGTATGGTATTACAAAAAACATAATACAAAACAAATATGATGCAAAGTTAAATACTGAAAATGGACATGACTATTTTATCCTTAAACATGAACGGTTTACACAATCCAAGGAAAATATCTAATTTATTAAGATATATGAAATTAAATAAAGTACAAGTAGTATTTCTGTAAGAGACTCACTTCAAAACAAATGATACCTTTAGCTGGAATCCTAATGAATATATGATCTTATCTCACTCTTCACATAAGAAAAAGACTAGGGGAACTTTAATTTTATGGAACAAAATGTCACTATGCCTCAAATCATTTACAAATATGAAGATAAAGAAGGACTCCTAGCCATAGTAATAGTAAAATATAACAATAGACTCTGGACATTAGTTAATATATATATTGATTTCCAGGTATTGGGGTTGGGACAATAAGAAAAAAAACATGTATTTAATAACTAGAGTATATAAAGGAAATTTGATTTTGGGAGGTGACTTTAATTGTATATTGGATAAATCAGAGACCGCAAGCAAAAGAAATTTACATGCAAGTTCTATAGGGAAGCTGCTTAAGAAATGGGAAGAAAGTTTAAATCTAATTGATACATTTAGTTATAAGGAGAACAATTTATTATTTTTTTCACACCAAGACCACAGATCTGGGACACATACAAGAATTGATAAAATCTTCATATCTCAAGAGCTAAATTCAAAAAATATAAAATTTTCCATAATCCCTTGTCCCTTTTCAGACCATAATTCATTAATTATAACCATAAAATAAGCACAGGCCAGGCTCCAGGTTCTTCAAAAAACTTCAGATACTTTATTCGATCAAAAACAAACACAAGCGCTTTCATATAGATGCTTCCTCAGGTGTATATCACATTCAATCTAAACATCCTTCTTATACCCTACAATCATAGTCACCTGATCTCTTAATAAATATTTAAAGGTACATATTCCTCATATCTAATACTTATTCTTCTTCTTATTATGGTAGATATGTTCCCTAATCCTATCTTTCAATTGTCTGTCTGTCTTCCCAACATAAAACTTATGACAGAGTGGACAGACAGCTAAATATACCACATGAATGCTGTTACATGTTGCAGTAATCCTCAATTTAAACACCTCTCCAGTATCAGGGTGCTTAAAATCCATACCATCCATCAAATGTATGCACATTTTACATTTCCCACAAGGTTAAGTTCCCTCACTGCCTACTACTGAAATAACATCCCTTGTATGGCAAAGTCATCTCTTCAGCGATTTTTTATTTTTAAATGTAAACTGGGGAGTCTTTTCTAGATACTTACTCACCTCTCTATCATTAATCAAGATGTTCCAGTGCCTACTAATGATACTAGTATATTCTCTTATATTCCTTGAGTAACTAAGGCACATTCTCACGCTTGTGTTTGTTTTCGATCAAATAAAGTATCTGAAGTTTTTTCAAGAACCTGGAGCCTGGCCTGTGCTTATTTTATGGTTTTGGACTTGTGCTAATTTTGTATAGAGGCCTTTGGATACTGCTGGTTTGTGCTTTTTGTTATATATTGTTTTCAAAATTATCCAACGGTACCAAAGATATGGCTACAGGGAATGAAATTATTGAACTGGACTATAATCCGACTCCAATATAATATAACAGAATTTAGCTGGGATGAATATAAATACGTTTATCTTGAAAGTAAGTGAGAAAGCTAATCCTCTTTTTAATGGTACCTTAGAGACTGAGCAAAATGATATCCAGAACTTGGATATGATACCATTTAAAAGTGACTTATTAGCACTAGAGAAGGAGCTGTTTAAACTAAAACACCTTTTATATGAAAAGTTCCATTTAGAAGCTTGCATAAAAGAAGGAGTAGTACCTTGAGGCTTAAGAGTGACAAAAATGCCAGCCCAAGCCAAATGTGATCCTGGTTTGCTTAGCGACTGGCAAAAATTGAACTTGAGCACCAGTATGGGCTATCTGAAGTTGTTGATAGCCTCGGCAGAGAGAGAGAGAGAGAGAGAGAGAGATATGTCTGGTGCTTGATATGTTTAAAAATAGGTTTTCGCAACTCGAAAGTTGCTATGGACAAGAAGTTATTGATAAACCTGTGAATGAGGTAATTGAAAATGCCTCTGTTTATGCAAGGAAACTGCTTCAAGTAAAGCTAAAGAAATTGCAGAGGGATCGCAAAGATTTCCTGGAAGGGAATGTCTTCACTTGGCCTAGGAAGACTTCCAAGAAATCAGCAGCTGGTCTAGCTGCTGGGGTTCCGCCCACGGAAGGATCCATCAATGAAACAACATTAAGAACAACAGTTGCTATAGTGACACCTGAAACCGGGAATACCACGCAACAGATGAATGAAAGCGGAACCGTTATGACCAAGACCATGGAACATGTGAAATTAAATACCAGGGATGCAGGAACAAGGTGAAAAACCTTTGTTACAACTGCAGAAGTGCATTTTGAGGAGGAGGGTGGCACCTCTGCCTTTGAGAAAAGAAATGAAGTGTCGTTGAATTTAGCATCTACTCCCCTACCAAGTTTGGTATATTTAGCTGTCTCTCAACTCTGTCATAAGTTTTATGTTGGGAAGACAGACAGACAATTGAAAGATAATATGGTAGGTATGTTCCCTAATCCTAAGAAGAATATGTTTAATGCCTTGGCAAAGCATGTTTGTGAGACAGATGATAGACATTTTTTTAAGTTTGTAGTTACAGGAAAATGCGCTGAAACTTTCAGAGGAGGTGACATAAAGGGAAGGACAGAGAGCTTAGAGGCGGAACGGATAGTTAGGTTGAGGGTGAATGTAGGACATGGTCTTAATGATTACATTCTTATGAGACCCATTTTGAAAAGCAGACCATTGCATAGATAAAAATTTTTAAATATATCTTGAATTTTATATATACGTTATATGTGTATATATGCATTTATATGTGTATGTGTTTAAATTTTAAAACAATTTCTTGCATTTTAAATGAAGTATTAGATATGAGGAATGTGTACCTTTAAGTATTTATTAAGAGATCAGGTGACTATGATTGTAGGGTATAAGAAGGATGTTTAGACTGAATATGATATACACCTGAGGAAGCATCTATGTGAAAGCGCTTGTGTTTGTTTTCGATTGAATAAAGTATCTGAAGTTTTTTGAAGAACCTGGAGCCTGGCCTGTGCTTATTTTAAGGTTTTGGATTTGTGCTAATTTTGTGCAGAGGCCTTTGAATACTGCTGGTTTGTGCTTTTTGTTATATATAATTCATTAATTCTCAAAATACATACAAGAAGATTATAAGAAATTAATTTTTATGTCAAGAATTCCAGCTTACATTACAAAATTAAAACAATTTAAACCTTGGTTAGATTCAGAAGTACAATTCTTTTTAGATATAAACTACACTACTGAAATAAATGTAATTAATCTTTGGGATACCTTGAAAGCCTATCTAAATGGAAAAATTATTTCATGATATAAAAACAAGCTAAAAGAGTGGGAATCAGAATTATGTAATATCCAAAAACAAATTACAGATCACACTATTAATTCATATACTTACACACAAAATAATCATAAAAAAAGCATTGGAAGACGTAACCAAAAGATATAATGAAATCCTAACTCACAAAACTAATATAGCTGTAGAAAGGTTAAAACTTAGTTCTTATGCAGTATTACCCAAACATATGCATAATTTATCAATAAGATTAAAAAAACATTCGGTTGAAAATAATATTACAAGTATTATACATGAAGGAAGGAAAAAAAACAAAAAGATTTTGGGATATAAATGATATACTAGATGCATTTAAATATTATTTCTCTGACCATTATAACGATACTTTACATATAACGAATACATCAAACTTAGACCTGAAATTAGTAAAGGTAAAGGCGATACCAGAAAAGTTAAAGTTAGACATTCAAAAACAAATATCTCTAAAAGAAATTACTCAAAAAATCAAGGAAAGTAAAAGTAATAAAACACTGGGAATTGATGAAATAATTAACAAATTGTATAAGATATTTCCATCTTTCAGTAATATCACTGTTTCGCAAAACTTTGAATGAAATTCTAGCACAAAACACAACTCCCAGTTTGATGGAGATACTCCTTAATTACACCCATTATAAAAGAAAACAAAGACCCTTTACAGTGTAAATCAGGCCAATATCTTTACTTAACAATGATTAAAAAAATCTTCATGTCAATATTAGTTAGTAGATTTAAAAAATCATTGACACAAATAATAAATGCGGATCAAACAGGATTCATTTATAAAAGACACACACATGACAATATACAAAAAATTCTAACACTCATAGATTTTCTAAACAGAAACAACCAAGAAGCTCTAATAGCAGCTTTGGATATAGAAAAAGCCTTTGATTTGTTGAGCTGGGATTTTCTTTTTAAGGATTTAGAATTGTTTGAATTTCCTACTAATTTTATTACACTAATAAAGAATATTTATAAAAACAATTTGGCTTATGTAAAACTTTGGCCATTTACCTTGAAGGTACAAAGCAGGGATGTCCAATGTCTCCCATCCTGTTTGCCTTAGGAATTGAATTATTTGCCTCAATAGTACACCACAACTCTAACATATCAGGCATAGATGTATATGGTTAACTCAATTCAAAAATCATGTTATTTGCTGATGATGTTTTACTCACATTATCTGTCTCAGAGAAATCAATACAAAAACTAGATGAAATAGAGGAAAGATTTTATCATATTTCTGGCCTTAGATTTAACAAGAGAAAATCTAATAACATACATTTGAATAAAAAGAGAGAATTTACCTTAACTACAAATTGTGTGATAGGAAAACAAGTTCCCATAATAAAATATTTAGGAATAACACTATGTGATAATTTGGAATCTACGTTAGCCACAAATTACAGCAACATAATTAATAAAATAAAAATGTTAATCCTAAGCTGGAATAAAATGTTCTTGAGATTTGAAGACAGGTTACAAATAATAAAAATGACAATACTTCCAAAAATTAATTATATTGCACAAGCTATTCCTATACTACCTAACAAGAAAATCTTGAAAGAAAGAAATAAAATTCTATTAAACTTTCTTCGGTATCCAAAAAGAAATAGAATAGCCTATACACATCAGATTAGATCTTGGGAAATGGGTGGAATTAAGCTTCCAGATCTAGAATCATACATAAAAGCTTCCATATTAAGAACTACCATTAAGTGGATAGATCCTAATTATTCTTCAACATGGAAAACATTGCACACTATTATTTTTCTAAATGAAAATAAATTAAATTAAAAAATGTATATTAACTGAACAAAATAATAGGATGTGACACATATTGACTGTTAATATTCAATACAATATAACAAAACCAACAAACTTAAATTATATAAATAATATTTACAATTTATTCAGAAGATTTATATATACGAACACAGATATTAGGATTTGGCTAGACTTGATAATACCTTTTAGCTCTACAAAGAATTTCTTCAATAAAATTCATAATGTTATTTTAACTAGATGGGAGGGGAAACTTTCATCTGTTGGCAACATTGTATAGAGAATCAAGTAGCGTTAGACATTCAACAAATTCTGAATAAATATGACATTCCATCAGCAGATTGGTTGATACTACAAAGCATATTATCATATGTTAAGGATCTTTATAGTAAAATTATTAATTCTCCTTCTAAAACTAGTCCAAATTTGATAAGTCTACTATCTGAAGTTATTTATGACAATTATAATTGGACGAATCTAATTTCAAAATTATACAAAATATTGATAACATATAAAACTAACCCTAATGCAAGATATTGGAATTTCATAGCAAAAGGATGTCACACTAATCTATCAATTGAGAGTAAAATATATCTTTTATGTTCTGTTAACTTAACATTTAATTTATAAGTATGGAAAATATTTAAGGCAAAAAATGTAATCCACAACCAGGGAATAAACACCACAAAAGCAATAAAATAATAAAACATAAAATCCTGGTGTCGGAACGACCAAAGCTGAAACCAATGGAGTTGGTAAAATGTTCAGAACCACAAATATCCACCAATTAAATGATCCAAACAGCTCTTAGTAAAATCTTTAATTTACCACATCAGACATAGGCAAGCGCTTTCACGCACAAAGGGCTTCCTCAGACCATATAACTTCATAGTACATGATTCATCATTTGAACTGTATATGTGTATAACCCATTTATATGTTTGGTGATGTAGTAGACATAATTCTTATGAACCATCAGCCAGTTTCATTGTTTCTAATATGTGGCTAGTCAGATATATATATATATATATATATATATATATATATATATATATATTTTTTTTTTTTTTCAATATGACATATATACGCACATTGATGTGTATATTATATATTTTTTATTTACATGCTTATTTATACATATGTTTTGAATGTGTTGTATTTGCACACATACCTTGCAAGTGCATATTTTATCTTTATACATTTTAAGTATAGCTTTATTTTATATGCATAAGATCCTTAGCAGTGTAGTTGTTTTTAATGGGTGCTGATTGATTAATTGTGATGGTTTGGCACTTTTTCTTCTTTAAAACGTTTCATTGTACCACAAAGCTATATGGTCTGAGAAAGCCTTTTGTGGGTGAAAGCACTTACCTATGTCTGATGTGGTGAATTAAAGATTTTACTAAGAGCTGTTTGGATCATTTGATGGATATTTGTGGTTCTGAACATTTTACCAACTCCATTGATCTCAGCTTTGGTCATTCCGACACCAGGATTTTATGTTTTATTATGGAAAATATTTACATGGAAATATATTCACAGGGCATTTACTACACCTGATAAACTAGCCAAATTCAGTTCACTTGATAAATCCATTTCTTGGAGATGTTCTTTAAACTGTAAAACTGATTGGTCTCATATACTTTTTGATTGTATTAATATAAAAAAATTCTGGGAAGAAATTACTATTTTTCTCCAAACTATATTCACAGATACCTTTATTTTAACCAAAACTTTAGTCCTCTTAAATGTTAATGATACTATTAGAATGAATAAAAAAGATCTATACCTACTTTGGTCCATACTAGTTGTGGCAAGGAAATATAAGACTAGAAAGTGGAAGTCTTCACAAGAACCTACTCTGGAAGAATTCTTGAGATTTTAGAAATCAAGGTGAAGGAATCGAGAATTTCATCTAAAACATGGACAAACAATCCTTGGAAAAATGTTTTACTCTTATTGAGACATTAAAAATGAACCCCAAATAATTAATGTGTAACTTAATACTTTATTAATTGAATATTATAAATTTTTGTTACCAATTTCATATATTTTATTAATTTTTTCCCTTCTTTGTTCAGGTCAATTGTACATAGTGTATATGAAGTTTTATAATAATTGTTTATTGATGATTGTATTGTTAAACACTATATTATTTGGAAAATTAAAAATTATTTGAAAAAATAATATTGCAGATTTTGAAAAAAAAACTATCATAGACTAGAACACTTTGGACATTGTACCCCAAATAAAATTAATATTACTTCAGTCAAGTTGCATCACCGCTGATATGCAGTGATCATGGGTTACATAGGTTACTTTATTGCTAGATAATTCTGTCAAACCAAAATCTAAACTAATGCACAGGAGATTAATAACAGACTATATGGATGCAAAATAATCACTATATAAAACTCACTGGAGTGATGAATTCACTGGGAAAAATGCAGAAGGAATCTGACAAGTTTTGAAAGGGAAACTGTTTGAATGCAAAAAAAAAAAGAAAATGAATGTTTAACATCAGGATCTAGGATCACAAGGTCAGGAGGATATAGTTCCATAAGAAAAAGATATTGAAGATGAGAGAGAGAAAAAATACAAAAAAATGGAAATGAGGACAAACTTTTACTATGAAAAGTGAAATAAGTCAAGATCAAGAAAAACATTAAGAAAATTTATATAAAGATGTTAAAAATAATAGGAAACCATTTTACAGATGCATAAAAAAGAAAAAGTGGTGGAACCAACAAACCCAAAACAGTATATAATAATAAAAATAATGGCATGCAGGCTGGAGGATAAAACACACTTTAACACAAAACAAATAATGTAAGGTAAGCGTTTGAGGTAACCCTCGTCTTTAGACCTTAGATAAAAAAATGCTCTCAAAAATCACAAAATTTAAACAAAACTAACATCCAATAAGGACACAATCTGAGAGTCAGTGTGGTAAGTCTCTTTTTCTTAAGAGAGGTTTTAAAGAGACAGCACTGTTCAGGCCAGGTGGCATATAGGCCTTAAAATCCACAATATATCTCAATTCAATGTATTTGGTCTTGTTACATATATCACCTTCTCTCAATGTTTCATTAATTTTCTGTAAAACCAAAAATGTAAAACTATGCTGAGTACCAAAATCTGAAACATGCTTAGTCAATGCACTGGTGAGCTTATGATTCCATACATCATTCAGATGCTCCATAATTCTTTCCTTTAACATACGATTCGCTTTATCAATATAGAACACACTGCAAAAATTACACTTAGCCAAATAAACAATATTCTTAGTAGAACAATCTGCATAAAGAGAAAATTTTATGGATTTGAGATGTATTGGGTGCATAACCATACAGGTAGACCATATGTTGCAGCAAATCTTGCAGGCTCTACATGGATAAGTTCCTTGACGCTTAGAAATGAATCTCTCATTCATACCATTTTGCTTGTAACACAGTCTCTGTTTCGAATAGGCCAGTTGCCCTCAACAAAGCTCAGTAGCCCCAGTTTCTCAGCCTATGTCACAGCAGACAAGCAGTGTTACAGCTACATTTTTATAATAAAGTATTAACTAGAAAGACAGAATTCTATTTGACTGAAAAATGAAGACTTTTTTTCAAAAATATTTATTAAAGTTTTCATATAAATAAGAACAACAAAACCAAACAAATGCCGTTTTGTTGTTCTAGAATTAAATTAATTGAAGTTCAAACAGTCTTTCATTGTCAATGTTCAAATATCATGCATTTTTAAAATAAAGTGAATAGTAAGGAGGGAAAAATTATATGAGATTATTCTTTTATTTTTTTTCCCAGGACTGATTACTGTTCTGAAATTCTAGTTAAAGAGCAAAAACGGAAAGGAGAGGCTATTCACCTAGCCACAAATTGCCACATGCATTCTCCTTTGATGGAACCCATTTAAACTGCTTGTCCCAGAAGATGAATGGTGAAATTCCACCTGGAGGACGCAGCCAAGCAATGCAACCCAGATAAATTCATTAGAGCTGAGTGTCGCCTGAGGTATTTCTGCAGTTACATCCTACTGATGCCTCTAGGTGTCAAATATTGCTTGTTCATCTTTGCATTAATAGTTCTAAAACCATACAATATATATAAGACAATAAAAGATTTCAACTTAAAGCTTACACAATGGCAATCAAAACTGTAACT